>NW_015607543.1:0-587 GCF_001515605.1 Sinocyclocheilus anshuiensis | reverse complement strand
CTGGCTGAAACCACGAGTTCCGTCCCACGCCTGGCGTCATGGACGACTGTGTATCAAGGTGGACCAGGCTTGCATGGCAGCTCTAGCCCCTTAGAAAGACCCTCAGTGGATGGAACGGGGCGGTCTGCAGAAGGAAGGTTGTCTCGACAGATGTGTCCAACACGGGTTGGGGAGCTCTGTGTGATGGCAAACCGACTTTCGGCCCTTGGTCCAAAGAGGAAAGTTGGCTACACATCAACTGCCTGGAAATGCTGGCAGTGTGTCGGGCCCTTCAGACCTCCTTGCCAGACCTAATGGGACACCACGTTCTAGTCCACTCTATGATGGACAGTATGATGGTGGTGTCCTATATAAATCACCAGGGAGGGCTCTCCTCGAAGCGCCTCTTCATTCTGGTGGAGTGCCTCTTGGAATGGGCACAGCTCAACTTGTGTTCGCTGAGAGCAATGCATGTGCCGGGCAGGTTGAACCAAGGAGCAGACATGCTGTCCCGGAGCAATGTCCCCTCAGAGGAGTGGATGCTCCATCTGCAAACGGTTCAAAGAATCTGGGAGATCTTTGGGAAGGCAGAGGTTGACCTCTTCGCC
>NW_015607542.1:0-587 GCF_001515605.1 Sinocyclocheilus anshuiensis | reverse complement strand
ATGTGCTTTATAAGTACTAATAAACAGCAAATATGTTAATAATAGACATGTTAATAAGCAAATAGTTAATAGTGAGAATTCGTCCCTATACTAAAGTGTTACCCAGAATTTTAATATCAGCCATCTAACATGATAAATTATTATCGGTATCGACTACATTTTAATATCGGTGATCTCTAATTAACACAGAGCGAAACAGCCTCAGAGTCACCTTTGACACTAGAGCCTTAAATCTGTTGAAGATGTCACAAATCTGTTGAATTCTGCATGCATTTAAATGGAAAATTCAACAGAGGTGCATTTTGCACATGAGTTATTAATGCTTTATGCTTTTCCAGCCACATATGAGTGTGCCTGTGACATAAATCTTCTGTAAGTATGGCTTTTGAGGCTCTATTCAATTTTACATCTGAGAAATGATCCGCACCCCCTCACAAGCCCATCACGTATTCAATGCCATAGCAACTACTACAACTACCTGCATTCTTACACACATATACTCTCTCTATCTCTTGCTCTCTCTCCTCACGATTCGCTCATTCTCTCATCCTTTTCCCTCCACAGTTTTGTTCTCTCTCTCTCTCTTT
>NW_015607541.1:0-586 GCF_001515605.1 Sinocyclocheilus anshuiensis | reverse complement strand
AGACTGGAGTAATGATGCTGAAAATTCAGCTGTCATCACAGGAATGAATTACATTACCATATATTAAAACAGAAAACTGTTGTTTTAAGCTGTAATAGTACAATATTACTGTTTTTACTTTATTTCTGATCAAATAAATGTCAACTTGGTGAGCATAAGAGACTTTTCAAAAACAAAATCTTTTGCTCAGTAGTGTATTTATTTATTTGGCCAGTGGCCATATGATAGTGTATGTAATATATTGTTGAAATTATTTTCCCCCACCCATGTGGCCTTGATTACATCAGCTAACAAAATGATTTCAGAGTGATTTGAGAAGCAGAGAATAACATTTGCTGACATACGCTTCAGGGTAATTCATCAGTCTGTTGCAGTGTTGCTAAAATGAAAAACCCGATGGCAATACCACATACCTCCGTAAATGATTTAATCCTAGTTCTGTAGATTATCTTAGAATTTTTTGAAGGCTTTTTATAAAAGATTTGGTGGGGCTGTCCCATTAGTGGCTGAAAAAAGAAGCAGCTCTTCTCAAAAAGGAACCCTGGGTATCTTTGCAAACATGACCTCGCTGAGACAGTTGTCACCA
>NW_015607540.1:0-587 GCF_001515605.1 Sinocyclocheilus anshuiensis | reverse complement strand
TGTGTACAGAGATCAGCTCATAGATGAACTAACATGTTCCAACTTTACAAGTTACAGTTTGTGAATTAGAATTTCATAACTCATAATTTCTTAATTTAACAGTTTATGTATTTACATGTTTGGCAGTTCATGAGGATGTTCATTTGTATTTTATTCCTGCCACATCTGAAATTGATATTAACAGTTTTTCTCTCCAAACAACGTTTTTCATGTTTTTTCACAGAAGAGCGTCCATTAATATGATTCTTCTGAAGCACGTGTGAGAGTTCCTCTAGTCTGAACATCAAATGAACAAACAACAGACTGCATTAATTATAATGCTGAAATGTTCCTCATTAAACATTGGTATTAAAATGGAATTACTCGGCTGTAGATGTTTCGAATGAACTGCACATAAAGTTAACAGTAAGATGAATCATTCGGGAGTTTCTCCAGGTTTACTGACCTCCTCTGAAGCAGCAGATTCAGACTGGATGTGATGAACAGCTCTTGTTTATGACACAGTGTGATTCAACACTGTTACTCATGATGGAACAAAAAATGTGGAAAAGCATCTTCAGCGTCATTTTAGTTTTAAAACAGCAGTT
>NW_015607538.1:0-587 GCF_001515605.1 Sinocyclocheilus anshuiensis | reverse complement strand
TTATGTATGTATCATTGTTTTTGAGTAATCTTTGGTGTTATTTTTTATGCCAATTTTAAGTACATTCATCTGAATAAACTGATGACCATTTATTCTGCTCGTTTCTTTCTGTTGTGGTGATTATACTTTTTCATAAACAATCCAAGCCTAATGCACGCAAGATATTTACAAATAAAACTTTTTTTTTTTTAAACGGCAGCTTTTTAAAAAAATATTGTTCCCAAAAATGTTTTTTTTTTTTTGGTTCTTAGGACAATTTTTTAAATCTTAAATGGGTTGTTCTTAGATCTTACATAGTGTTTCAAATAAGCGTTGTAACATACTCACTATATATAATACATAATACAACTAGATGATTTTATTTTTATAAGCAAGTAAAATCTTTTGAGAAAATTATCAATCAACATGATCAAAAAAAGATGCTACTTAAGTGTTAATAAATGGACAAATATAGTAAGATTTAGCAGTGTGGTTTTAATTTGATGTTAAGTGTTTGATTATTGAAAAGTTATACTACAGCTTGCAAACTTTAGCTTTTTATTTTAAATATTACACGGAGCAATGCTATCAGGAAAAAAAAAAAACTT
>NW_015607537.1:0-587 GCF_001515605.1 Sinocyclocheilus anshuiensis | reverse complement strand
AACAGTGGTGGCCAATCCCATAGTGCACCTGACCAACCTCACGCACGACATACTGCACACCATCAACGCTCTGGACGCGCCTCCGCACCCGGATGTCGTCAGCAACGAGGTGAAGCGTGGCTCATCAGAACGAGGTGTCGTTACTGTCGTGATTCGTCCTCTAACGCGTCTTCCTTCTGTCTCAGATCTATGTGATGCACACGCTAGCCGCTTCCCTCTCCGCCTGCATCTATCAGTGTCTCTGTGATGGACACAGCTACAGGTGAGTGTGTCTGTCAGCCTCACGATGACCCCGTGACCTCTGCCCTCATCACTGATTTGATTCTTTGTTACAGAACGTTTCTCTTCATTTGCTGATCTTGTAATCGTTCGGTCTGATAATGAGCGGATGACTCATGAATGTGATGCGTGGCTTTTCTAGAGACAGCAGATTCTGCTCAGATGAATGTGGCCTTTGTGTGGGTCCTTTTGCACATTCATACTCCGTCACGGCAGATTAAATGTGTTTATCAGCCCAAACGTGTTAGAACAGAAGCCTGGATGATTAAAGGGATATTGCGCCCAAAAATGAAAATTACCCCATGATT
>NW_015607536.1:0-587 GCF_001515605.1 Sinocyclocheilus anshuiensis | reverse complement strand
TTATATTATTTTATTTTATCAAACATAAAAGCAATCATGTAGCAATATGAAATTATAAACACACTTTCTGGAAAGCAATGTAATTGAATGCAACAGATTTGTGTATTATTTTTAATGCATTCTAACTGCTTTCCAAAATATGATTCAAGTCATTCTTGCAATTTCAACAAAAAGCTATTTCTGGAAACTAGATACATTTATTATAGATAACATTGTTATTACATACTGTTATTACAGAATGATTTTTTGAAGTAGACCACATATTTCATTCTACCTTTTATTTTAAAGGCAAAATCCTATTTCGACGAAGTCATGTGAGAGACGTGGCCATGAAGAGACTACGCTTTATTGATGACTATTGCAGAGTAAGTCTCTCTTTCCTTCCTTCCTCCTCTTTGTTGGTGCTTTTGTGTTTTGTCCTCTTTTATTTTCTTATTTTATATGCGTAGGCTGTATTACTTTATTTAGAAAACTATTAAACTGCGAGAGTTTATTTATAGCCCTTTTTCTTTGATAAACACTGTTTGTGTTTGTGTGTGTCACATGTTGTCATTGGGAAGTGTTGATCACGCTCGTGTGTGTTTAGC
>NW_015607535.1:0-587 GCF_001515605.1 Sinocyclocheilus anshuiensis | reverse complement strand
GCCCACCGCCAGGCCTTAATGGACTTTTGGAAAGCAAAGAATATAATACATCACAGGTTGAGAAAGGAGAGGTAGAAAAGGGGTAGTGGTCCTAAATATTTCTGTCTAGCCAGCACATATCTTAGAAAATGACCTCGGCTATTCATAGAAATGCTACCTGAGACTCACCCAGACTCCGATGCACATGAATACACACAAGCCATTTGTCATTACCTAGAAAACAAGAGTATGCTTGTGTGTATCAAGGGTTATGACAAAAATTACAGTAATGCCATGGCTTGAATCGCAAATGACACCGTGAAACCTTTTCCCACTGTCTCATATTGTGAATGCTGGTGTGTTACACACCTTATTGCTTTTTTCTGTCATTGTAAGTACCGGTCGGATCTCATTTTTCCAAATCTGACATCTATGACTTAAGTTACCTGTGCAACACGCTTATGCACTTCATGATTTAGAGTTGTTTAATTCCATTTTTATGAGATCAGTTGACTCGAACAGGAGGAGTTTCTTCGCAAATCTCCGGAGCTCGGTTCCAATAATGTTTGATGGCATGTTGCTAAGCTAAAAGCACAGTCTAATAAGCA
>NW_015607534.1:0-587 GCF_001515605.1 Sinocyclocheilus anshuiensis | reverse complement strand
CTACTGTTATCACTCTGGTCTGATTGTAATTACGGTTATAAGTAAATGGTGTGTGTGATCAATCTTAGTGTTTTAGCTTAATAATGACAGCATGCTTAAATATTTCAGATACTTGAACTTGGATTGCTGGCTGGAGTGGACGTGAAGGACATGGTCTGGCGAGTTATGAGGCAGGCGATCAAAAATGACTCGGCTAAAGCGGTGAACTGGAGAAGTGTAAATGGGAAAACACCAAATCAAAGTTTGGAGCATAAAAACATTGTGATTGCTAAATGCATTTTTATTCCACACGTCATGAATGAATGTTGAAAGTCGTAGTTCTTAGACTGGTGGTGTCTAAATGTATTGTAACTCTGTATGTGTATGCTCCTATTGTAGAGGCTGTCAGAAGAAATCCTGTATGTGCACACAACTGAGCTGGTGGTCGAAACCGTTTCATCTAGCTGGTGACCGTGAGGTGGCAGAAAGAGAAGAACGACTTCACAAGATGCTAATGTAACCCAAACAACTTATTGCTGAGAGAGTGAATCTTTTACATTAAATTTTTTGCACATCTGTAAATATGAGTTGTATTTCATTTGTCTTTT
>NW_015607533.1:0-586 GCF_001515605.1 Sinocyclocheilus anshuiensis | reverse complement strand
TCAGGACTGACCTGTAAGAATGGTCTGAAAGGCAAGTTCAACATTAGAAGAGTCCAGCGCTGAGGTCTCCAGGAAAGAAAGTCCATGCTTCTCTGTAAAATCACACACAAAAATATAAGTTATATTAAATAAATATAGCTTCCCAAATACATTATTTATCATAAACAAAATTTGTATAAATATTTAGATAGAACATAGACCAGCTAGCAAGCACCATTTCTGAGATAAACAAGTAGTATGCACTATAAACAAAAATCATTACTGCATTCAGTACTCAAGATAACTAAGAAAAAGGTTAACAGCAGGTTTCGCAAACCACAGAGCACAGCACCAGAAACAGCAAAGCCATGGTGTATCAAAGGCAACGTATATCTTAACTGCACTGTAATACACTTAGGATTAAAATATTTGCCAAATGTTAAAGTAAATACAACAACATCATGGTATGAAGCTACATTTGCCAATTACCACCCTACCTAACACAACAATGGAGATAGCAAAATATGCGGACAGCATTGTGACTTGATTGTTAAATGGAATGCATTACACATACAGTGGTGTGAAAAAGTGTTGGCCCCCTTCCTGA
>NW_015607532.1:0-587 GCF_001515605.1 Sinocyclocheilus anshuiensis | reverse complement strand
TTTACTTCAAAAGAGACGTTTATGAACTTTAACCATTCGCCTTGTGGACTTGATTGTTTAAAGAGGTACTGAAATATAGGCTGATTTTCAGCACGGCGGATTTATTAATAAGGTGGGTTGACAAAAGGCAAGCCGTTTTTTACATAAAGAAAAAAGGAAAAAAGAAGCATGTTATCTGTCCTCTCTTGTATTGAGGTTTCTGTAAGACTGTCGAACAGTTAAACTAGCGTTAGGGTTATTTAAATGGATAGATGGCGCTATGTTTGAGTTCCTGCTCGCAGCAAGAAGAGAAATCACCAGCTGTTTTCATTCTTAACTTCAGGATTCAAACACAAACTCAACTCTGTGCTGGACTTTATATACTACTCTCTACAATTCAGGACCAAAACGCTTAGTTTTCCGAAGCTGTTGAGAAATACTGTTAATTTCGTCATGGCTGTTTCCTATTCTGTGTTCTTCAGATGCCATTTTTATACATGGATGTATTTATATACTGGCCAACAGTTCGTCTTATTTTTATGTTCTGCCGCATCTGTCTGTCTGTCTCCTTCTCCGAAGAAGGGCTAGAGTTTTAACCTTTGTTTTTT
>NW_015607531.1:0-569 GCF_001515605.1 Sinocyclocheilus anshuiensis | reverse complement strand
ATATATATATATATATATTATATGGAGTATATGTGGGTTTTAAATGTTAATATTTACAATATACTGTGGGGATGAAAAGAAACCACAAGTGAAAACATTATAATTTGCATTTTAATACAAAATATTTATTTGCAAATTATATTATCAGTATGATTTAAGTGAAAAGTTGAATTAAAAATCAACATGAATTTCAGTTAATGCTTAATGTTCATGCTTACTGTCACAAAAAAATGTTTAAAATGTAAATTTAAATATATCTTTGTTTTACATCACTGCTTTTCTTTATTATAACATTTGTGAAAATTAGTTTTCTGTTCATTTCCAGGTTTGAATAAATAAAAAAATCTCAAGATTTTGATTGTGGTCCCAGACTTTCGGACCCCACCATACATTCCTACGCCTCATAGTTTATATTAATTCACCCTATGATATTTGTAGCCTATTGAAGCTAAAACTCAACAACAAATGTTCCTGTCTGGAAACCATAGATATGAAGAGTTCTTTTAGTCCCACTGTATTGTGAGTTCATTTTATGTGTGTGTGTGTGTGTGTGTGTGTGTGTGTGTGTG
>NW_015607530.1:0-587 GCF_001515605.1 Sinocyclocheilus anshuiensis | reverse complement strand
TATCTCTGATGTCATTTGCGATATCTGTCTGTGTTTGTGTAGGTTGTCCCAGTGTACGAAAGGCAGAATTTCTCAAGAGTTTAATACAAGCATTCCAGCAGGAAGTTGAAAGTGGTGCTTCATATTCTCAGTACAGGTTAGAGATGCACACATCAATTACAGTCACCAGATATTACAGTCATTAGACATCATGATATTGAGTCATCAGAGTAAACGGTCACTCGGTGCATTGATCTGCTCCCAGGCGACATTTCAGCGTTTATTTGTGAGTGAATCAACAGCATGGATCAAGGTTGAATCACTTGAATTTCATTTCGATTTTGCATTTTGAATCAACATTAATTCCATCATAGATTAATTAAAGTTCAGTTTTATAAGTATTTTTTTACCTTTTTACAACAATTTGAAACTTTTTCAAAAATTGAAACAGCAACTAATATTATTTCAACCACATTTCAACGTTGAAGGTCAGTTTCTGACTCAACAAATTAATTAAAATGTTGTAAGTATGAACATTATTTTTGCAATTCAGTTTGGTTGCAATTATTAATTGAAATAAATAAATAAATATATATATATATATATAT
>NW_015607529.1:0-586 GCF_001515605.1 Sinocyclocheilus anshuiensis | reverse complement strand
TCTGAATTACTGGTAGAGCAAATAGATAATGGAGATGAACTATATGGGCCTTACTTGATAATGTCAAATATAATGAAAAATTCACCCATGCATATTCTCATATTCATTATTATTACACCTCATATTAGAAATATAAACACACACTGGCATTAACACCGACTTAACCATATCCATGGTGTTACACCATGCACTGTAATAAATTATACAGCCACAGTCGTACTTTACATACCGCTGCACAAACTAATGGTCACTCTGATGTGCACATCAATGTTAAACTGATCAGTCATTCCTGAAGGCACAGGAAATAGACTTTATTAGCACTCACCTCCTCTCCTAAGACAGATTTTAGCTCTCATCCACACAATTAGACTAAGTGGCCTGTCACTGACCATTTCGATTCATATTCATTGTCCGCAGCGTCAGAATTGCCATGAAAATTGCTGGATGTCCAACTGCGTCTGGCCATACACTCATATAAGGAGTCGGTCAAGCCATTCCTAAAAGACATCAGTTAGTTAAATAGGGACGAAATAGGCAACTTAAAGGGGCCATTGGATGCCCAATTTCCACAAGTTGATATGATTCT
>NW_015607528.1:0-586 GCF_001515605.1 Sinocyclocheilus anshuiensis | reverse complement strand
GTATTTTAGATCCCTTAATCCACCCCATACCTAAACTTAACAACTGCCTTACTGTAGCGAAACACTGGACGCACCACAGGATCAACCCCAAATAAGGACAAACACCAGTAGTGCCTCTTCTTGTGTGTTTACTGCAAGCATAAAATGGGACAGCGTTCCAACAAAGGTCTTGGTTCTCTTTTCACAATCTTTCTTCAGAATGTTTCACACAGACTCAAGAGTGCAGCACCAGAGGGATATACCATTGATCGAAGAGAGAGGTATTCCACATCGGCAACACGAAAGAACATAAAACATTCCTCTAAACAAACACATGCAGTAGAAGGGAGTAGTGTGATTATAATGTTTGATAAACACCAAGATTAAATGCTGTGTAAAACAGTCACAATTTCCATTCTGCATACATTTTATATATACTCCTAACCCCTCCCCCATAATGAAATTATGGATCATCCATTACCCAGTTGTTCTGCACCTGGTTAAGTTTTTCTTAACCAAAGTAACAAAAAAAGTTTGATGAATTATAACACTTTTACGCCATTACATTACTAACTATTAATAAGCAGCAAATTAGGAGTTTGTTCAG
>NW_015607527.1:0-585 GCF_001515605.1 Sinocyclocheilus anshuiensis | reverse complement strand
AAATAATGTTCTTTTTAGCAGCATCATATGACCCCTTTAAGGCACCTGCCTCCATATCCAGTCCCCTCTTCATGTGTGTTGTTTGTTTTGTTCCTCTTATGATCCCCTCAGCTAGGTTTTCTGCAGCATTTGGACCTCTAACATGGCTAACCTCCCGAAAATTTGAAGCGGTCACTCTCTCCTTCCTCAATGAATGCCACTCAGGTGCTGCACTTTGGCATCTTGTTGCTTCCTCTATGAGGTGTGACTGTGACAAAGTCACAGACAATGAATTGAGATGCAACTGTTCCTGATTTGTTGGTACGTATGTACGATCCGTTGGCTTTAACTGGTAGCATTCTGGTGTCTCTTTAGGGAATAGGGGTGCATCTTTATTGGTGATAACACCATCAGGTGTAGGTGGTGGATGCTGATATGACAGGATACTGCCAGCTTGTACCTTACCAAAGATGGAGTCCACGAGTGGCTTGTCAAATGAGAGTTCATTTTGCAGATAAGGGGAAGACAGTCTGGTTTGAAGTCAGCATAGGCAGCTTTAGGGTCGAGGGTTGATGGGACTGGCAGCTCACCACTGTAGGCCTTGTA
>NW_015607526.1:0-586 GCF_001515605.1 Sinocyclocheilus anshuiensis | reverse complement strand
ACCGTCGATAAATATCGATACCGTTTTATCGCCCAGGCCTAGGATTAAGGGATATAATGGTCATGCAGAATAAAGCATTAATATGTGCTTTTTAAGTACTAATATACAGACAATGTGCTAGTAATATGTGTGCTAATAAGCAACTATAGTCAAAGAATTGGTCCCTAAACTAAAGTGTTACCAATTGCATAATATTTAATAGTTATGACAAACAGTTTATGGTGCTGAAGGTCCAGTGAAAGATTTAAATTCACAGTGTAAACAGAAGAGCAGTGTCATCTGTAGATTAGGGAGGGATTTGCTCTTCTAAGCCCTAGTAATGCAGCGACTGACCCTTGCAGCCTGGTCTGTCATGTGTTATTCTCGTGTTTCATGCATTAAAGGAATAGTTCAGACAAACGTGAAAATTTGCTGAAAATGTACTCTTCCATTATGTAGATATGTTAGATTCTTCAGCGGAACAGATTTGGAGAAATTAAGCATTACATCACTGACTTTGTTCTCTTATATCTCTTACAAACACGCAGCTTTTCGCTTCACACAGACATTAATTGATGGACTGGAGTCGTGTGGATTACTTGTGGAT
>NW_015607525.1:0-586 GCF_001515605.1 Sinocyclocheilus anshuiensis | reverse complement strand
CGTGCCTACTGTCCTTATTGTGACAATGCTAGTCACTTCCTTAATGGATGCCCCAACTTCAAGGAGCTGACCAAAGAACAGAAAGAGGCATGGATCCGCAAGAATAACAGGTGTTGGCGGTGTGGCCACAATCATCATGCTTCCAGATGCACACTGAAGGCTCTGTGCAAGACCTGCAATAGAAAACACCTGCTTATATTGCATGAGCTGAATGAGCGAGCTGTGAATACCAATTATGAGACTGATCCCAAGGAGAACTCGTGTCTTGTGAGTACCACAAAAGACATCTTGTATGCAGACCGTTTTGTCGGCAGCCGCAGAGTCCTCTTGAAAGTTAGTAAAGTCATCATTGCAAATGGGGATGCATCATTGGAAACGTATGCAGTGCTGGATGACGGGTCGGAAAGGACTATTCTCCTCCATGCCGCAGCTCAGCAACTGAACCTCAAGGGGCAGCTAGAAGATCTGATCCTGCGCACAGTGAGACAAGATCAGCAGGTGCTTCATGGAGAGGCTGTCTCCTTCACAGTATCACCTGTGTCTCATCCCCACAAGAAATACCTCATTCAACATGCATTTACAGCTG
>NW_015607524.1:0-586 GCF_001515605.1 Sinocyclocheilus anshuiensis | reverse complement strand
TTTTATCCAGACTTTAAGTCAAGCGGGGTGTCCAGCTCTGGAGGTTCGTCCAGTGTGAGCGATGTGGTCATTCTACTGGACTCCTCCAAGTCCATGCGGGGAGACGCCATTCTAAACGCCCGCAGGATTGCCCTTCAAGTCCTCAAATCTCTGGACCGCTCACTGAAAATCAACATCATCTCTTTCAGCACTGGTTAGTGCTCACTGAAACGATCTGATATTGTTTTATTGAACATCACGTGGACATTTTCATTGCCCTATTATTCTTGTGATTCAGAGTGAAGCATTGTGGGTAATTGTGTGTTTTTACAGATTACAAGGAAGCTTTTCCTGCACCAGTGCCTTTAGATGAGGAATCTGAAGCAGCCAGAAAATTTATTATGGTGAGGAATGTTTAAAAATGGTTAAAGATGGTTCTGAATCTCAGTTCCTTTGTGTCTCATTGCATTTTCCCTCTCTTCAGTCGTGTAGCGGCTCTGGTGGCAGCACTGATCTGTGGCGGCCTCTCCGGATCCTGAGTCTGCTGCCTCCCTGCCGGGGCGTGAGGAACATCCTGCTGCTCTCTGATGGACATGTTCAGAACCAG
>NW_015607523.1:0-586 GCF_001515605.1 Sinocyclocheilus anshuiensis | reverse complement strand
CTGTCGCCCTCCTTTGATATATTGCCCTCATATTGCCTTTGTCCTTCCTCTCTCTCTCTCTGTACGTGTCTTTCTAATACACATCTATCACTCAGCTTGATTTAACTCCTCACACACACACACACACGTGAGATCCCAGAGTTCTGTCTGCTTTGTTCTGACAAGGAAAACTGGAATGCACACAAATCACATGAAGGACACAAAGAACAACTTTAACAACTCTCTCCTTGGTGCCCAAAAGGTAAGAATAAACTGTCACCTTCATACGTCATGGAAGGTGAAATACACAGTGTGAACTGTTTCTATTTCTAGAAGGTTTGAAGTGAGACAAGTGTTTGAATGTGTCATTTGGAATAAAAGGAAAATCTGTTGTTTAGGATTACATTTAGGGCTAACTATGCAAACAGTGTTATAATCTAATTAGTGTACTTACTAAGTCAGCTTATTACACTACAAACTGATTTTGTGCCTGTTTGTGTTTCAGGAGAAGCTTATTCAGACGATTAAAAAGATCAAGCATGAAATTGATGAATGTAACGAAGCTGAGAAAGAGGCCTTTGTGGACGCACTGGAGGTCGAGGTACTG
>NW_015607522.1:0-586 GCF_001515605.1 Sinocyclocheilus anshuiensis | reverse complement strand
TGTCTTGACAAATAGATGTTTAGCCTTAGAGCTTAAATTTGGGTCATGAGTGCCTAATAATGCTCCTTATTTGACTGCTGCTATAAAAAAAAATACAAAAAATAAAAGTGAGAATATAAAATAAAACAAGAAAATATGAACGATTTTTCGGCATGATGATTTCCCTAAATGTAGTGCATTAAAACTTTTGATGGCAAGAATGCAATTAAATCGTAATCATCCCTGATACATGACCTGTGTGCTTATTAGTTTCTTTTGAAGTGTGGAATGCTGCACCCTTGATCATTTTACTTGCCTGCTTCATATTAAAGCACATATCTATTACATGTACTTGTTAACATGAGACAAACTATCATATGCTTTGGGGGAGCTCACCTCGCAGACTCGAGATCCGCAGCACATCTTTCAGATACGCTTGAGAGACTGACTTGCATTTGAGCAATTAAACTGCGGTGACGTTTCGATCCGTCACTAATATATTCCAGACGTTCTGAAAAAGCTGTATCTAAAACCAGGGAGATGAAAGGAAAGCCAAATGCGGTGTTGTAGCTTTGCCATTAGCGTTCTGGGACTTTAATGAGAGGGG
>NW_015607521.1:0-586 GCF_001515605.1 Sinocyclocheilus anshuiensis | reverse complement strand
TATATATATATATAATACCAGTTAATGTTTATTGTATTTCAAGTAATGTAATGTTTTATGTGGTTTTAGCTTTAGTTTCAGATAATAATGCTGAATCATCTAGAATAAAAGAGAATTTTTATCCAGAAGATGGCTCATTTGCCATATTGTTTTTTGTATATTGAAAGCATTATTATTTAAGTTTATGTTGTGATGCAACATAATTGTTCAAGCCCAAATAGAAATGAAAAATTACAAAATATATATTTTTTATATCTTGACAGCAAATGAAGACATTTGCTTAAATCAGATTTTTCTCCCAGTAATGTGTCTCCTATAGAGTTTCAGAAGAGATTACAAATGAACTAATCAAGCTACCGAAGTCTGCAATAAAGTCAAGATCTCAATATGAACTCAAACATTTCCCAACAAATTCTTCAAAGTGCAAATCCATATAAATTGTATAGGTCTATACGCTTAAAAAAATTAGGTAGGATTTACTTTGAAACTATTTTTACTCCGACATTGTTAGTAAATTTCACAAATGATTACAAAAAACTGCAAGTAACACATTATATGAAATGTATGAATTGAAATGAATTCAATG
>NW_015607520.1:0-583 GCF_001515605.1 Sinocyclocheilus anshuiensis | reverse complement strand
ACACACTCACACACACACACACACACACACACACACACACACGCTAACACGTCTGATGACATCATTCTTACGTCACATGACAGGCCGCTCTTCTCTAAGTGCTTTCTGCAACTCCATATTTCTGACCTTTTGACCCTGATCTTACATTGCATCACATCTGCACATCATCTGATCAATAAATGAATCAATCATCAGTTCATTGTAGTACAAAAATGTAATAAGATTAACTGCCTAAAACCTCAGTTTCCTCCAATTACATAAAGTGTACAATTCCTTAAACTTGTAACACAGAGAAAATTACATCATTAGGGTCTGTTCAACAGCATGATGAGAGAAAAAGTAATTAATCTCAGTGGGTTTTCTCCATTTTTACACAATGAAGTATTCAACCATTCAAACCTGTTACCATAGTTACTGTGGAAAAAAATATTTTTTTATATTAAATTATGGGAAATGTACATTTATCAGTAACTAAAAACCAGCAATTTGGTCCCAAATTAAAAGCATCTCTTGCATTTTTCAAATCATTAAATTATCTCTAGTGCTGTCAAACGATTAATCGCATCCAAAATAAATGTTTTTG
>NW_015607519.1:0-586 GCF_001515605.1 Sinocyclocheilus anshuiensis | reverse complement strand
ATCTCCAACCATTAGTAGCACATTGTTTTGTATAATTGATTTTCAATGGACTATCAGTCTGTCTAATGTGTCCCCTGCCCACGCTACATGAAGTCTAAACCGGACGGAGATGGAGAAGTGTACACCAGTGTTTTATGACTCATTAATTCTATATGGACTCACATTAGCATTTCCCATGAAAAGTTATGGCCGAAATAGAGGATTAAAAGCAGTCGATGTGGTCCACGGACTAGAGAGAGGATATGGTGAGTGTATGAGCAGGATGAGATGCAGGACAGGCCTGGATACTCTCACTGGATCCACCTGGATGTCCAAAGAGACCAAACAAGGGCCAACATTTTAGACTTGCATCAAAGAGGGAATGAGATTGTATTGGTCTCATGTATGTTTCTCTCTTTTCATCTCTCTCACGTACTGAATACACAGTTGAAGGTCAGATTCATTTGTTTTCCTTCTCAGACAGCATGCATGGAACATTTTCCAATTGTCTTGATTTTAAGCCAAGACCTTGACATATAAACTACTTTGATACTTTTTAATGCTGCCACATCATCTAGTGAAGGATAAATTCAAGGTCACTTTAGAT
>NW_015607518.1:0-586 GCF_001515605.1 Sinocyclocheilus anshuiensis | reverse complement strand
TGTATACACACCCAGTATATATGGATAAATAATATGAAAACTGTTAGACCACATGATCTATAAAATATATAGAAAGTCCATAGTATATACTGTATATACAAAATGTGCAAAAAGGAACAAAAGTATGTCTTTATGATTTATCCAGTATTGTAACACCTTCCTTTTTTGCCAATACTGTGACTTTTACAATACTTTCTTTTCTTTTTATGAAACACAAAATATGTATTTATTTTATTTATTTACAATGAAATTCAATGGGGTCAGATGTTGTTTTGGACTCCACTGACTTTCATTGTATCGCCAAAAAAGTAAAAACATCCTTTAAAATATATTATTTTGTGTTCCACAGTTACAGGAAAGTTACAGGTTTGAAACAACATATTTAGTATGTTAATTAAGACATTTTGGTCCCCAGGCAAAATCTGACCCACAAACTACAGTCTAAATAATGAAATTACCATTTTAATGACAAAACAAGCAGTGCTATAAAGTAAATGTATCATATTTTATCCCGGACCATTTTGACCCACATATATATGTATATATTATTCAAGATGAGAAAATTGAGCTATGCATTTTAGGGTTA
>NW_015607517.1:0-586 GCF_001515605.1 Sinocyclocheilus anshuiensis | reverse complement strand
AATCGGTATCGGAGGCGAAAAAGGCGGATCGGAGCATCCCTAGCTTGGCCCCTAATAAAAGCTAATAAAATCACTTTATGAGATACTCACCTAATTCTATACTGCCAGCAAAATCCTAGAATTCTGAATATTTAGACCAGGCCTACATGACAGGCACTAAGTAAAAATTAGAGAACATAGTTTTGCAGTGTGCTGACTTTAAAGTAACTGCTCAAGTAATGAATTACAGTTTGGACACATACAGCAAGTTCTAACAAGGATATCTGGGAGTGACTTTGCAAAGACAAGCAGTGTGTGTGTGTGAGTCCTGACCTCATGGTACGTATCCTCCAGCTCCCCATCGTAGATCCAGCGATACAGGAAGTTAAGAATGGGGTGGGACACCAAACCAAGGATGTGCTGGATCAGCGCTCTCATGTGAGGGTCACCCGTCTTTCCATAAGCATGTACAGCTGAGGCCAACTCTCCTCCTTTACGCCCTGAGAGAGTTATCTGAAATCAAATCTTTGCACTAAATGCACCTTATTACTGTGAAATATGATCAGTCGTAAAGAAATTATGTTTTTTGAGGAAAACATTTCAGGAT
>NW_015607516.1:0-585 GCF_001515605.1 Sinocyclocheilus anshuiensis | reverse complement strand
CTACTTTCACTGCTTGATTGCTCGTGTAGGACACGTTAAACCCCTGTGCAAGTTTTCTGAAGGCAGAGAAAGTGTTTCTTTAAGTGTCAGGTTTGTTTACTCTATTCATTGCCGCTAATGTTGCTTTCAGGAGGGAGGACGTCTAGAGGTGGACATTCTGTCAAGTTTTGAGAATCTTTAGCTATTTTAAGTCAGAGAGAGTTGCTGATTGCAACACACTGTACTTGAACTGTAATTTGACATATCCTAGTGAAATGGGAAGTTCAGTGTGGAAAAAGATTTTATCAATTGGTATTTGATTGGATTGTGAAAGGTGGGCATTACATAGCTATGGATGGATAGCTATGGAGTTTCTTTTTATTTTTATTGTCCAATAGCCTGCTCGGCCTAGGTGATGTCATCAGAAAATGAAACTAGTTTTAGACGAAGAGCAAATTATTACTGTAAATTCACTCATCCTCAGGCTATCCAAGGTGTAGAGTTTGTTTCTTCGTCTGAACAGATCTGGATAAATTTAGCATTACATCACTTGTTTACTAGTGGATCTTTTGCAGTGAATGGGTGCCGTCAGAATGAGAGTCCAAA
>NW_015607515.1:0-586 GCF_001515605.1 Sinocyclocheilus anshuiensis | reverse complement strand
GTGCCCTTCCTGGAGTGAACTCTCTGTGGTCATTACTTCCACCCATAACCCTGGACAAGTGGCACTGACAGCCTAACAGATCAAAGCGCAGGCAGACCATTCAACAGAGTGTGTGTGTGGTGTGTGTGTGTGTGTGAGGGGGGTCAGCTTTGTCTAATAAAATGTGATGTCGAGGCAGGGAGCTCGCCAGCAGATGACAGAGAGGACTTACAAAGGACCGAGTCCTCTGGCTGGGAACGCTGAGTGTTTTTGTTTTTAAGTGTCTGTGTTTATGAGCGACAGAGAGACTTGTTTGTGTGAAAGTAAAACCTTTAGTGTTTCCCTCAATCGTTTTACTCATGCACACATGCTCACTGTCTCACTGACTTTTGTCCAAAGTTACAGTGTTTTATAGCCCTTTCTCAGCTAGCAGTTCACATCAGTGGCTACAGTGGGTTAAAAAGTACTTAGACACTTAAGACACTTCAAATTGAATTTTGATGCAAACCAAGTGGTCCCAAAGTAAATTTTAGTGGTTGTTTGAAATTTCGAAATTACTTTAGTGAGGTTGAAATAACTGCATTTTATGGTTAGGATTAAAGTTAAT
>NW_015607514.1:0-586 GCF_001515605.1 Sinocyclocheilus anshuiensis | reverse complement strand
TCCTGATGAATGTGGTTTTGTGTACTGACAGATTTCCTTTTAAATCCAGTAATTTGTTTGGGACGTATTAAAAAAAAATTAAAAAAATAAAAACTTTCAGAGGGGTTCAAGGGGACATTTGTCGGTGGTGGGCTCATTTTCTCAGGAAAACTGTGCATTTTAAATGCATGCATCTGCTAAAATATAATTTTTTGTCAACCTTCAGTTGCACACTAGTGCAGGGTTGCAAAGTAATTGCATGATGTTTTTTAAGGTGACAAAAAGCTAATACTTAATTAAATCATCAAAAATGTAAAATTTTAAAATGCATTCTGTATAAAAGCCAAGTGCTTCACAAGGAATTCACATCTGCACATTTTTCAACACTATTATTGTTATTAGTGGACTTGAAACCAGAGTATCCTTAATAAGATATATATTTTAATAAAATTAAAATGAATACACTCAACACTTGTAATCCACATGACTCCAGTGCCTCAAGCAGCATGTTTGAAGTAAATCCATCAAGACATTTTCAACTTCAAACCATTGCTTCCGATGTTAAAATACGAGTCCATAATCCATAATAACGCTTCCTCCAGTGAGT
>NW_015607513.1:0-586 GCF_001515605.1 Sinocyclocheilus anshuiensis | reverse complement strand
TCGACTGGTTCAATGACATTGAAATTTTCTTTGTAGAACTTTTTTCTTTTGAAGGCTGTTGCTAAAGGGCCATCCTTTCCAAAACACTGTCCTACTGGGTTGGATACACACACAGCACAAGCAAGTTCTTTTATCACAGCCTCATCAACTGACAGATTATGATTTCTAAAAACATCCAAGATGGTTGCTTGTACAATTGGTACAGAAGCAGATTTCAGCAAAAAGTGTAGTTCATCCACCAATTCATCTACTGCTGCAGTAGGTACATGCAGTATGTTTTCTAACTTCAACAGGAGACACCCTACTTTTTCCTTAATTACTGTTGTCAGGCTCGCAACAGAAACTATATCACTGTCATCATCTGACTGAGTGTCTACATCAGCTTCAGGTTCATCAGTGGAGCATGATGGCCTGTTTTCATCAGCACTCTCCAAAGATGTATCTGTTGTACTATGTAAAGTCACAACACCTGGTTTAAAGTCGTTTAAACCATGTGATTTGTGTTTTCTATTTTTGTGAGAATAGTACGTACCATAAATGTTGGTCTCAAAACTACAGCCTAGAAATGCACAACTACAAGTCTGAC
>NW_015607512.1:0-586 GCF_001515605.1 Sinocyclocheilus anshuiensis | reverse complement strand
TAACATTATAAATGTCTTTACTGGCACTTTTGATTAATTTAATGCGTCATTGGTAAATCAAAGTATTCATTTCAAAAGGTGACACAAAAAAATTAATGCTTGCGTAATATTTTGGGTGAAAGAAATGAATAAAATTACAACATGTGACAACTTGCCCTCACCTAACACTTATGCAAAACACTCTTTTTGACCCTTTCAGTTCAAATCTCGCATTACATTTTAGGCTTGTCTTCCCAAAAAATTGCTCTAATTTAAATAAGTTTGCAGTTAGATGTTGCAAACCAATGCAGAAAATGTGTGTAACTGGACTAAACCTTTTAGTTACTGAGATAAAGACAGCTCTGTCCTTCATAACTCAGAATGACAGCTTGATCTACAATATTACAGCCAGCAACACCACCGTATAACATCACAGAGACCACAATGTGACAGACACGAGTCTTTCAACCGGGACTGAAGCATGACAGCTCAGAGAGGAAGAGAAATGAAAGGAAAGAGCAGGATGAGTAACGCTGAGGAGCATTTCCAAGCGTCCTGAAGCAAATTGAGGACGACGCTGCGAGTGATTGGTTACTATTAGGAGACA
>NW_015607511.1:0-586 GCF_001515605.1 Sinocyclocheilus anshuiensis | reverse complement strand
TATGGGATCATTGTAATTGCCAAACACATGCTGCCACTCGAGGAAGTGAAAATTAGCCAATTTTGGTGAGCCGGGATTGTTCTTTCCTCCTTGTTTGCCTCTGATTAGCTGCCGGCTCAAACTGCCCCGTAGATTCATGGGAAGGGATGACAAATAGATGAAGAGAGGGGTGTTTTCTCCACCAACCAAGCCAGGTATCAGCTTCCTTCGTTCTATCTCACCCAGCGGCTCATTTGCATCTTATTTAGGAATTATAACAAGACTCACAATATAAGGAAAATGCACTTATGCTGCATGGCGATTTTTCGTAGGCACCCACAATGCACCTGGAGCTGTTTTATTAGAGCATCTATCAGGAGTTGAACTAAAAAAAAATAAAATAAATGAATGAAACAAAAGCATTCATCAACCACTAAAGGTCAAAGTCAAGCAAAGTCACTTCCATTAGCACGCTGACCAGCAAGTCCAGACAAATGCACCATGGAAAATAAGTATTAACCTCGCCGACAGCCTTGCTGCTTTGAGAAACATGTGTAATCATGTAGGCAATTCAGGCTCGCAAACAAGCGAATTAATGTGGACTTGC
>NW_015607510.1:0-586 GCF_001515605.1 Sinocyclocheilus anshuiensis | reverse complement strand
TTTTTTTTTTACTTTTTAGCATTACTTTGCAAAACTTTGCATTTGTGTGAAATGATGTTTATGCTGCAATGTTTTATAGAACTGAAAATACAGCACTTTATTGAGTATTATTAATACTTAATGTTCATGAAGTAAACACTCTAATAAATATACCACCAGCTCAAAATGGTATACAGCTTTTGTGTTTTTGTACATTGATAAGAGAGAAAACTGCTTTCTGGAGTACAAAAAAGATCAAGTTGTTGATTGGAACATTTTGCTAGCCTGTAAAACGATATTAATAATCTAATATATTTGTACAAACTATAATATATAATATGTCAGGACATGATATAATATTATATGTCACATCCTGCTTCTGGACATCTGTTCAGAAACTCTTATTTTTAAGTTTATTCATTCTATGGCTCCTGTTTTCTCTTTTCATGTTTAACAATTTTCTTCTCATTGATTTATTATACTAGGTTTTACAAGTGTTTTCTCTTTTGTTTCTGTAGTAACCATCGTTAAGATTCATTTGTTGGTTCTCGATGTCTGTGTGTTGAAGAAGAGTTTAATTAATCAAAATATAAATGATTCAAGTATA
>NW_015607509.1:0-586 GCF_001515605.1 Sinocyclocheilus anshuiensis | reverse complement strand
TTTTTTTTTACTTGATTTCTGTATATTTGGTATGAAAAAATAAAGGCTCTTTATTGACATTTATGGCACAAAAGGCTATTTATAATTATTTTTTGTCCAAGAATGGTTCTTTATTAACATCACTGTAAAAAACCCTTTTTTGAACCTTTCTGTTTAAAAGTGTATACTTAGCAGATGGATTTAATTTAACTTTTTGTTGTACCTGAAGTTGTAAAGCGCTTCTTCTCTGTGATTAACATGCTTCTTATGGGCGTTGTGTTTATTCAGCTGCTAGTCTTTGTATTGGCCAGTACAGTGATTTGTGCACTTTATTATAAGATGTTTTGGAAAGAGCACATCTGCTAAAGATATAAATCTAAATGGAACTTTACAATAAGGTACAGTTTGGCGTCCCATTACAAGCTCCACTTTTCAACCCTGTTACCAAAGTTAGAAAAATTATAGAGCAAATATTTTTATTTTTATTTTATTTTTTCAAACCATTTGGTGGAAAACTAGTAGCCCATACTGAGCCAGTTAATTTCTGCAAAATATTCAACCCCATTAATGATTATGATGTGATTTAATTGTTTTAGAAACTTTTTTT
>NW_015607508.1:0-586 GCF_001515605.1 Sinocyclocheilus anshuiensis | reverse complement strand
CATTCCAGGATTTTTCTCCATATAATGGACTTCAGTGGGGACCAATGGGTTGAAGGTTCAAATCACAGTTTCAGAGCAGCTTCAAAGAGCTCAACACGATCCCAGCCAAGGAATAAGGCTCTTATCTAGCCAAACCATCGCTCATTTTCTAAAAAAAAATGAAAATGTATATTTTTAATGCTCGTCTTGCTCTAGCTAGACTTCACGCATCACGTAATCACGTTGGAAAGTTCACGCGTGATGGAGGCGGAAGCACCGACCCAGGGTTTACAAAGCGAACGTGCAAAGAACGTCAAACGCCCTTTACAAAAAAACGTCAAACTGATGTCGGACGATTTTGAAGTTGGAGGAGAAAATGAGATTGAGTTTTTTCTCTCTACCCTTCCTTTCTGAACCGAGACACACAGAGAAGAGCTGACCGCGCGTGGCCTTTCCAATGTGATTGTGTAATGCGTGAAGTCCAGCTAGTGCAAGATGTGCATTTGTGCTTAAATAGTATATACATTTTTATTTATTTTTTTAGAAAATGAGCGATGGTTTGACTAGATAAGAGCCTTATTCCTCAGCTGGGATCGTGTAGAGCTCT
>NW_015607507.1:0-585 GCF_001515605.1 Sinocyclocheilus anshuiensis | reverse complement strand
GCCCCAGAGAGCTCTGAAGTCACGGATGTGCAAAGATAGGATTACAGCCAAAGATATTCAAGCCAATCCTCGAGCACCCACAATTATGGGCCGAGAAGCATAGCCATATAGGCTCACAGAACAGCAGCACTTGATTTACTTTCTTGTGAGCTTATACTGAACGCAAATCAGTGACGTTATGCAACACTAGCAACACTAGCTGTTGCCTCCCTTCAGTAACTGCTGCAACTGGGAGCCACAATTCTGTGTTTAATCCTTCTGGCCCTGTAAACCATCACATGACTGCTTGCGCACATCTATCAACCGTGTGTTTAGCACAATCTGGACAAAATACCACAAGAGACTTTATGCTCTCAGTTTGTAATTTACAAATGAAGGAAGAATGAATGATACTAATATATACATAATAAATACATAAAAAAAGGCACTTGTAGTAAATGGGCCAGTCCGTAAACATTGTTTCAATAGTAGGCTACATCAAGACAAACAATATGTCTTAAAGGGGACATATTATGCCCTTTTTACAAGATATAATTTAAATCTCAGGTGTCCCCAGAATGTGTCTGTGAAGTTTCAGCTTAAAAT
>NW_015607506.1:0-586 GCF_001515605.1 Sinocyclocheilus anshuiensis | reverse complement strand
TTTAAAAGTAACGTGTTACAATATTGTGTTATGTGATAGAAAAAAGTAATTATGTTGGATTGGTACGTTTTGTGTAAAGTAATGCATTGAGTTAATTTTGCATTATTTCTTCTCAAATTAAGCTAAATTTGTCTAGAAGTAGAAGAGAGTAGAAGAGTTCTGCTTAGCTTGCCTTTTTTTATTATTAGACAAGTTCTTCTCAACTTTTTTAGAGTCCCGAGTTTGCATGCAATAATACAAGCTATGACAAGAAAAGGTGCATCTCCCAATGGTGTAAGTGTGTTTACAAAGAAATCTCAATTACTGCAGAGAACTGGCATGACACTCTCTGTGTCTCTAAGTATTGTGCCTTTCAAGTGGAGTCGAAAATATTGTAATTACGAGCTCCGAGCACGAGTGATCAAGTTTTTTTGTTTGTTTGTTTTTGTTTTTGTTTTTTTTTACGTGTGGGAAACTTGCTATTTTAAATGATACACGAGTTGCCGAGTTGTGGTTATGGAAGGGGTGTGTCAAGTTGAAAAACTGGATAGTATCATATAATTTATCTATAATCTATACATAGAGATCAGTGAGTGGAATGCAAGTC
>NW_015607505.1:0-585 GCF_001515605.1 Sinocyclocheilus anshuiensis | reverse complement strand
GGACCTTACAAGATGAAGGCAAAGTAGAATGCGTTCCCTAACTTTCTTCCCATCAAAAAAATAGCCAGGTTGTCGATCCCCTAGAGGAGTTAAGGGATTACCCACGGGAAGGCTAATTTTGCAATTGCGGCAAATAACCATGAACCTGGGGGCTTAATCTACACTCAACCATCTAACCCGGTCACGATTTCCAAAGAGCTGATCCAATTGGGCTAACTGCGATTTCAACAGGTCCCTTTACTCACCCAGCTCTAAAAAGGTAACACGGGTCTCTAATACTAGTCTCCCCTACTACCTTACAAGAATTTAAGGGAACTATTTTCATGCTACTCACTCCCAGTATTCCCCCCCACTCTCATCTCAGGGCCTCAGTATGGACTTTCATCAAACTGGCAGATGGCAACGATACACCGTTTCAGCTCTTCACGCGAAAACTACCTACCTCCTACTCTAACTACTTCCAGGGGTTTCCAAATTTGATAATGTATAATTTAACAGTCCCGAGGGCTCAAGGCCAATGACACTTTAGGGACTCCTTTCCAATCACTACTACTTACCAACGGTATAGGGAACTTAAACCAAGGA
>NW_015607504.1:0-585 GCF_001515605.1 Sinocyclocheilus anshuiensis | reverse complement strand
CAAGAGTAAACCTGTACAGTCATGGAACGCATCTGAGGTGCAAGAACAGCTTGATGAGTTGTTGAGAGAACAGAAGTTGACAAATCCCGCAGTCAAACAATTCACCACGGTTGTCTCAGAGCCAGATGTTGATGTGTCTGTCTCGTCTTCTAAGTCTGAACAGGGTGTGGGCGTAACTGACGAGAACACATTGGACAAAGTCTTGTCTTTGCTGGAAAAAGCGTTATTGTGCAACACTCAATCTGTGCGGGGCTCCTGGCCTAAACGAATAGGCAATAAAATTTGAGAATGCAGAGTGTGTCAAAGCGGTGAGCACAGCACGACTGCTCATTGTAAAATGTATAATTTGTGTTTCAAGTGTTTTGCAGCTGGACACGTGAGCTACAACTGCGACAGTCACAGAGTAACGTCCAGGGTGGGCTCTGGTCAGCAAGACAAAGTCATGTCTCAGGGAAACTAGACAGCTCCCTTTCGGGCAGAGGACGAGGTGGGGCTGTGTAGTAATTCCTCTGAGAATGATTTTGAGTCTGTTTATAACTCCTGTGAAAGTATTGGCAAAACAAAAACAGTCATTTTTCAGAACAG
>NW_015607503.1:0-585 GCF_001515605.1 Sinocyclocheilus anshuiensis | reverse complement strand
ATAATAATAATAATAATAATTATTATTATTATTATTATTATCATATCAATACAATACATAATACATGGATTTTGTAAAATAGCATCACTGACATACTATGGTATAAATGGTAGAGCAGAATCTCTACCCAGTAACACATTAACTGTCGCCAGGTAAACGCCATCATACCTCAAAGCGCTACTCTCTGCTTGTTCTTGGCACAGCTATAAACTGCATCCGACTGAATTTCAGAAGTCGTTGTCTCATGGTTAGAAAAGAGAAAAAGAAAAGGAACACACACAGTGAGGGAGAATGAGCTTCCATCCAAAAATAGCACAAGCCCTGTTAAATATTTTAGGCACTCGGCAGACAGAAAGAAGAAAAAAAAAATCCCTAGCCACAAACAAAAACACTCTAGCATTGAATGATTAACATCCAGTCTTGAATTATAAGTGTATGAATACATTTAGTGGGCTTTGATTTATCTGCAGTGATGAAGCTTTCGCCCCGTAAATCCCTCCAGCTCGGCCCGGGCCGGCTCTTAAAAGCAAACGCTGTTATGCTTTGTGGAAACTAGGAGCTTGGCGAAACAAAGTGAGATTAGCC
>NW_015607502.1:0-585 GCF_001515605.1 Sinocyclocheilus anshuiensis | reverse complement strand
TCATGTGCCGCCCCCTGCAGTCTGGGTCTGGTACTTCCTCCGTACAGTGAATATTACATCCAGGCTGATCTCAGCGATGTCATGTTACAGCTGCAGTGTGAGTCTTTCATTTAATATGGATGAGGTTTTGTGTGATGTTTCATTCTAAATAATCTCCCCCGCGTTTCTCTCAGATTTACAGTCTCTGCTGCCGAACTCGTTTGAGTCGGCTGGTCACGTGTTTCTAGCTCCCAGGTATGCACATCCATCCATCCATCCATCCGTTATGATATTTCCTCTGGTTTGAGATATTGTGTGTTTTGTGTAGATGTATGGTCATCCACTCTCTTTCTCTCTCTGTGTATAGAGAATACTGCAAGCGTCTGCAGATGGCTGAGAATAACACACAGTTCCTGGCAGACTTCCTGTCTCTGATGGTGGAGATCTCACCTGAATCTGAAGACTGTAAGTAATGTTCACCTCTAGACCAGAGGACGACACCATATTACCAATATTACAGGCATAATAATTCAATATTAAGTACTCGTTATTAGGGCTGTCAATTTTTTTTTCGAATTTCGAATATTCGTCGAATTTAAAATAAAA
>NW_015607501.1:0-582 GCF_001515605.1 Sinocyclocheilus anshuiensis | reverse complement strand
CTGATTATTATCAATGTTGAAAACAGTTGTGCTGCTCAATATTTTAGTGGAAACCGTGATGCATTTTATTTTTCAGGATTCACAGATGAGCAGAAAGTTCAAAAGAACAGTATTTATGTGAAACATTTCATCTAAGTGTGAAGAATGTTTTAATAATCTAAAAAAGTTTTTCCACTATAAAGAACCTTTGGTGGTTTCATGGGTGTTAATGGTTCTTAATGGAACCATCAATGCCAATAAAGTACCTTTATTATAAGAGTGAACAGTAAAGTGACAACACACACACCTGCTCGAGAGCGAGAGAGAGAGAGAGAGAGAGAGAGAGAGAGAGAGTCTATAGTAGAGGGGGAAAAACAGACTCCTCCCACAGTGAGCCGAGCACTCTGAAAAACACTATTGTCCGCACACTCACACACACACACACCTGTGGAGAGATTGGCGTATCCCAGCGCAGTCAGGCGTCTCCTGTAGTTGTTGAGGAAATGTTCAGCTTCTGACATCACTCCATTACACCACAGCAGCAGGTTAGTGAAGACAGCGTGAATCACTCCAAACCTGCTCAACACACACACACACACACAC
>NW_015607500.1:0-585 GCF_001515605.1 Sinocyclocheilus anshuiensis | reverse complement strand
GTTACTGTACCTTGTAGTGGTCTTGACAGGTGAAGTTGGTCTAGAAAAAAATTATAATAGGTTTTAGGTCAATACACTCAAAATACAACAAATATATAAAAATTGAATATAGATAATCTATAATTAGATTTTGTGTAGGTTAGATTTTACTACAGTGGTTTAGGACAAAAATGTCCTTCAAATATTGAAGTTTATTAAACTGTTTGGTATAGGCCAAAACTGTCAAATAGAAAGTTTTAATTTAAAAGGAGATTTTAAATTATTATGTTTTAATAATCTTTTGTCTTGCTTTAAAGTGCACTTACTGTAATGCATTGACTAGCGTGCATGTAAAATATGTGATTATAATTAACTGTAGTTTTATTTTATTTAATATTACTTTTAAAAAAACTCAGTTTCCTAATTACAAATGTATTTGAATACACGACATACAAGTTTCAATAGAAATTAAGTATACATTAAAAAAGACATGTTTTAGTTTAGCATAAATAAAGTCTGTACATTCAGCAAGACAAAAGAATTATGAAATTACATTTAAATATGTACTTTAGTCCTCTTTAAGTGGGTCAAGTTCAACTCACTGCA
>NW_015607499.1:0-585 GCF_001515605.1 Sinocyclocheilus anshuiensis | reverse complement strand
GCCTGGCTTATTTGGTAAACTTGTTTTATGAAACAGGCCCCTGGAATGTGTCTAAATTAAACTTTTTTTTTGTTTGTTTGTTTGTTTTACTTTTTTATTGTTATATAAAAGTATTATCGCACTTACGAATATGCACATACAAATATTAAATACTAGGGAAAATTGGCGTAATTACGCAGGAATGTTAGTAAACATGCAAAATAGTCAACTATACACAGAAATGCATGGAACAAAAGACAAAAAGAAAGGTACACAAATATTACAAGCAAAAAGTGTGTTTAAGAACATCTTTAAAAAAAACAATAAAAAGCACAAGTGTTCATGCTAAACCCTGCCGCAGTGGCACAAACACGGTAAATATTTACCTCAAGCTCCCAATCGAGCTCTGCTTCCTCCAGCGGTGAAAATCTGTGACGATATTCACTGTAGTTTCGCTTCATTTTGGGCTTCTGCCATCTTATTAGCACGTTTGTCTGCGGTGATACATAAGATGGGAACAATAACTTAAAAAGTTCATCTACACGCTTTCAGACAGACTGCCCAGTCATTCTTGAGAAATGGGACAAAACAGGGTGCAAAATTGAA
>NW_015607498.1:0-585 GCF_001515605.1 Sinocyclocheilus anshuiensis | reverse complement strand
ATTCATTCACTGTGAACGGAGCCGTTCTGAGGCGCAGAAAACACCGGATCATGAGCTGATCGCCTGAACGAAAACAGACTTGATGAAGGGATTAAGCCATATTGTGCTATCTTGTTTGACAGATACTGTGCCAAAGTATAATGGCCCAAAGCACAACTTTAAACACCTTTTATGTTAGAATAAGAAGCTTAAATATATTTTAAAAACAACATTTTTTGCTTGGAAGATCTATCATTTCATATCGTCATGTGACCATGATGATATTGAGACAGTTTTGCTGTTGCGATACCACGATATTGATAATACATATATACGATATTGATAATCGTTACATCCCTAGTATTTTCCCAAAATGTGCGATATTCATCCACAGTGAAGTGCACTTGACATGACCTTCTGTTTGAACAACAACGGTTGCACAAGAATGTGCCTTGTGATTTGATTGGCTTGCCAGACTGCATTTTTACACACAATTAACTTGCGTGTTTTCAAGAACATAACAACAATGTGGTGAGTAGACATCAGTTGATATCATACAGGCATGGGCGACATTTGACTCTTGAGTCAGGGGGGGCAAGAAAAAAA
>NW_015607497.1:0-585 GCF_001515605.1 Sinocyclocheilus anshuiensis | reverse complement strand
GTGTGTGTGTGTGTGTGTGTGTGCGTGCGTGCGCGCTGGTTGATGGTGTCCATGATGTGCTAGCTAACCATAACTGTCATAGCTGGCATGTCACTTTTTGACACTTCATGCGTCAGATATATCTACGTGGAGTGCATTGTCTGGGACAGAGTAACATAATGTCTCATGTCAATAAATAATGGATAAAGAGCCTGACATCGCTATGCAGTTAAACAAACAGAACAAGCTGGGTCATTTAGTTTGTACTCAACAGAAGAGGTTGTGTTAAGTGCTGTCAGCTCAAATGAGTTTTCATGATGTCATGTATAAAAAAAATAATAATTTAAAGTGAAGTGTGTAATTGCTGCACCAAATGATAATAGTGGCACCAAATGGAGCTGCAATGATTGTTACATTTCCTGGAGAAAATAGTACTTGTCTGTAGCAGATGTAGCCGTTATTAAGTGTCTGAGCAGACTGAAAATAATTTAATTCGAAACAATTTTCCATCAGAAATTGCTAGTAAAGTTCACAAATAATTACAAAGAAATGTATTTACATTTATTAAATTATAATTATTTGAATAAATTATCATTATTCAAATGG
>NW_015607496.1:0-585 GCF_001515605.1 Sinocyclocheilus anshuiensis | reverse complement strand
CTACAGATACTTTTTAAATTTACTTGAGTAAAGTAAAAATACTTCCATTACTCTCCACCTCTATATATATATATATATATGATAAAATGTGTCAACCATTCAAGTAGCCAAGACAACTGTTTGTTGTGTCTTTGTGACTGTATAAATGGTTCATGACATGAGCCAGACCACTAACTCTGAGCCAGCCATCTTCATTAGTCGATTAGTTTAGTAGGTTTCTTGATCGTCTTGCTATTTTAATCACTCTAAAAAGGTATACTTTACTAAATCCTGTGGTTTAACTCTACCCATTTATGTGTGTGTGCTGCTGTTTGGTTTATAGCTAAAGCTATGGTCAGAGGTGGGACAGAGACAGGGACGGGTTGCAGGAGTCCCACTTACTGGGGGAGGTGGGTGAGCTGGCAGCTGCGTCTGCAGAGGTGGTGCTGGATTTGGACTCTGGGGGCAGCGTCAGACGGGGCAGGCCGGGGGGTAGCGGAGGGGCCAGCATCTGAGAGGAGATGTAGTGACTGGATACCTTCACCTGACCACTGCCATTCAGCTGCAGAGGAAGAGAGGGCAATAGTCAGCCACTGTGGGGAGGGA
>NW_015607495.1:0-585 GCF_001515605.1 Sinocyclocheilus anshuiensis | reverse complement strand
ATAAGTAGGTCACAATAGTTTGAAACATGCATCCCTCACATTTATTTAATTAAAACAGCCTTAAATTTAAATAAAGCTGAAAATATAAATATTGGACGAAAACCTTGTTTTAAATTAAGAACGATAATAGTTTCAAACAAAGTCCCAGCTGAGCCGCTGCACATCTCCAAGCAAACACAGCGGTGTTTCGTTTATAAATGAACGCGAGTGTTTAAACGAATCTAGTGAGTCACTGATTCAATGACTCATTAATAAAGACAGTCACTTGCTTCGTTCCTGAATGAATCAGATGTTTGAACGAATCAGTTGAATGAATGATTCAGTGCTAAAATCAGTGACTTGCCGCCACCTGCTGGCAGTTTTAGTTTCAGTATCATTTCAGTTATTTAAATCATTTAATGTTTCTATATTCAAAATTGTATAAGCCATGCATATTTCTTTATTTCAAGCCTTGAGTGACAGATGTTTGGTGACGCTTCATTTCTGAAAATACTGTCGCTCGATTGTACAGACACTGAATCATCAATGCGAAAAATGACTCTCTGTTATTGTCCTCTTGCATTATTGACAAACTATTTTCCTGTT
>NW_015607494.1:0-585 GCF_001515605.1 Sinocyclocheilus anshuiensis | reverse complement strand
GTACACACTGCTTCACAACGAATATGACATCCTTATAGGGTCACTTTGGACAGAATATCAATTAAAAGCTGCTTATGCCTGGGAATTAATCCTGAATATTAAACACTGTGACCGGAAAATGGCACAAGATGCTAAAACTTTAAAGTCAGATATTTACTGTCTAAATACTTGCATATTTACATGTTATGTCTGCTTTAGACCGCGACCAGACATAACACTAAAAATGTGTTTTTCTTCACTAAGAAAAACAAAAAAGCAAGTGGAGTAATGAAACAAAAACATTTTATTAACAAAGAAAAAGGTGTGCACTTTAGCCACTCATGAAGAAAAGAAAATACTAAGCCTCTTTGAAACCTTGAGGGAGTTTCCTTGCTTGTTTCAGAGTGTACCGGGAGGTCAGGTCTGTGTATGCTACAACAGCGTATTGTCTGTATATGATTCTAAGTACGTGGGTGTGTACGAAAGAAGCTATCCCTAATGTGTGTGTGCGAGCGCATGTTTGCTTTCAAACGTCAGTGTCAGGCCAAACCTCCCCTTTTTTCTGCATTGAGACTAGCTGCGGGGCTTTTTCAGATGGGCTCTCAG
>NW_015607493.1:0-585 GCF_001515605.1 Sinocyclocheilus anshuiensis | reverse complement strand
ACTTCTGTGTTTAAAAAGGATGTTTCTAGCAACGGCATTACAAGCTTGCAGCACTTTTTCTAGTCAGCTGTTGTGACTATTCTGTAATCTCTTAACCTTTTGGTTTTAACCCATCGTGTTAGGTAGTAACAGGAAATGTGTCAGAGCAAGTTAACGTGGCGACGGTGTAGGAACTGGTATTTTAAATTAAGTAGCTGATGGAAGATTTGAGCATTCACTGCTATATTCCACGACCACTTCCTAATTCATTAAAATGGAGGAAGTGCAACTCATTCACTTTCCACTGCACAACATTCACCTTCCTGCACAAGATGATGAGTGTGGTATGACAAGATGTTTCCGTGAGTAACAAAAACAGGTGTCGTTTCTGATGTGGGTGATTGTGCTCCTCTTGCTCTGACTTAGGTGAGGCTTGTTGACAACTGCACCCTCTTTAGGAACAAAGTGGGAATACACAAACATTTCACACCTAAGATGATAAAAAAAACAACAGGGCCTGCACTTCATGTCATCTGCCTTTCTGTAGTGTTAAGAAGGATGTATACAGGTGCATCTCAAATTAGAATGTTGTGGAAAAGTTCATTT
>NW_015607492.1:0-585 GCF_001515605.1 Sinocyclocheilus anshuiensis | reverse complement strand
ACCGACTCAGTCAGTGTTTACAAATGTGGAGAAGGAGGACCGTTCCAAAGTTGTTGTATATTCAATGACACATATTAAAAATTTTTGTAAACTGCGTCTGACAGTCTGCACATTCGGCGCGTGACCTTTTCAACGATTGTGTAGCCCAGTTCCAAATTAAGGCATAATAATTAGCCAATAACTTTCTTAATTGATCAAATAATAGGTTTTATTTCTTTGAAATGCAATAATATTAGATTTATATTCATTTGAATATATTTAAGTCATACCGCGGGAAAACATACCCAATGAAATGATGGAATTGCACTGCAGATGTAGATCAACCAATAAGATTAATTCAGTGATGATGCTAACTCCGCCTAGAAAAAGTACGGAGACAAAGACAAGTTTTCGTTGAACTTGAAACAAAGACACTGAGAATCTTGAAAAGAGAAGAATATTGGAGGAAATAACAGTTAGAACCAAGATCTAAATTGTTTAGAGAGTTGTACTTAAACAACACATTTTTGCCAATCTCATGTTAAACTTGAGTACCTATATAGTAGTACTGCATCCTTCATATCTCCGAAGAGTCTTTAGTTTGAT
>NW_015607491.1:0-585 GCF_001515605.1 Sinocyclocheilus anshuiensis | reverse complement strand
TTTATCCAAAACAGATTGTTTTATTACATTGGTTTTTGTGCGTATCTTGGCAATTTGGAGATGAAATGGCTGGTGAGTGCCGCTAAATGGTTATCGCTCTGTCTTGTTTGGAAATAATATCCCACCTGCACTAAACCCAACCGTAAATCTAACTGTGAGATACATATGCATTTGCTGAAGCAACTGTGCCATTTTAGCTTGCTTCTACAAGTTTTTGAGCTGTTGTATTGCGATTCATTTTTTTTACGCAACTAGTACCCGAGCACTCTTCATTGCAAGTGCACTGCTGTACCAGGTGTGCTACCGAGCAAATTTACTACGTCAGAAAAGCCATACATATGGAGCTGGTTATGTGATGCAAATGACAAAATGTCTTATTTTAGAAATCATGCTTTATGGTAAAAGTCAAAGTAATTTCGAGGTCATAGTATTGCGTGAAAAGGAATTAAAGTTATTGGTCAAGTTATTACTCGCCTTACTGATTTTTGTTATTATTATTTATATTACCTTTTATTGCTTAATGCATTGCCAAAACAGGCCATAAAGGATCTCCTGCTTCTAGCTGGAACCTTTATTAATAAAACA
>NW_015607490.1:0-585 GCF_001515605.1 Sinocyclocheilus anshuiensis | reverse complement strand
TGAACTCAGAGTTGGTTGAACCTCCTTATTGAAACGGGCCCCAGGAATCGTTTTGATTCTAAGGCATGCAAAGGCAATTTTAGTGCACGATTGTCAGTAAGTACACTCCCAGTGGCACTAAAGGAACATTCAGTAATACCAGCATCATATTATTGATATTTCAAAAATGCCCTGAGGGTTTTCCCTTTATGTCTCAGATTTTAAAACTAGAGAAAACTACATATTCCCTGTGTCAATCAGTGTTTATGATTTGGAGGGTTTTTTGACAGTCTAGAAGAAAATTAAATATGATTCTGCTTCAGATTGCTTTTGATAATCAAAATCACAATGGAATTATATTTAATTGCCTCTGGGTGTCTTGCTTTACCTCATATATTCCTTTAATTTTTTATCTAATCAAGACTATGTCTTCCTGATGGTTTTTATCCTGTTTTCTATCTATGTACTTGATGTTAGGCATTTTGATATCTGTCATAGGCCTATTAGTTGGTGCAGACAAGGCTGGACTGTGAGGCCCCTGGGTACATCTCTTCAAAGGCCCAAACCTCTGTCCCTAAACAATGTGCACAAAAAAAAACATTAGAA
>NW_015607489.1:0-585 GCF_001515605.1 Sinocyclocheilus anshuiensis | reverse complement strand
GCAAACCTATGAAAATGTGTGACTGCTGGAACCAAACTTTACGTACATACATTGGCGAGTGATCGTCACTGTCACTGCGATTTCTACTATTTTTGCATTAACTGACTGCCTGTATATTATTCCTTATGTTAAAAAATATATATTTTTGATTAATTAATTTGCCTGATTTACTATTTTTTTAATTACTTTTGATTATTATGCGGCCCCGTCGTTCACAACTTAGCGCCAGTGTCTTGGCAAACCTTATTTTCTGTAAATGCAACAGTTAAATTGTTAAAAATTGTTTAGTTAAATTGAATTAGACAGATTGGATTAGACAGTTTAGACTGGATTTCTTAATTTTAAACATTTTGTGTAAGCAACACAATTTTATTTGATTTTCAGATATTAATGTAGTACAGATATGTATATAATTCATATACTGCAATGTAAATAAGATATATAATATATGTATATAAGTTAATCTTTTCTGTGCAAAAATAAATACGTAGCGAAAAAATGTACCTCTACTTATTTTAGTACTGAGACTTGACTTGACACTTATCAGGACTCGACTTGACTTGCTTAGGGTGAACCCTTGACTTG
>NW_015607488.1:0-585 GCF_001515605.1 Sinocyclocheilus anshuiensis | reverse complement strand
GCTATAGCAGCTGCTCTCTCTCATATCTCTCCTAATGGAGGGATTAATTTCATTCTGACCTCATCATCATTCTCTCGTCTCCAGAGCTCTGTTTCATCATGCAGGGCATCCCGTCAGACTGTTTTCATTCTCTTTTATCTTTCTTCTCACTCTTTTTAATTCTGAGCTCCTGTATATTTATTGTCCTTGTGTTTTGTGGTTGGTCGTTCAAATCCGACAGTCTGTTGTGGTAATATTGCTATTTCAGATTAATTAGAAATAATACACTACTGTTCAAAAGTTTGGGGTCAGTAAGGTTTATTTATTTATTTTTTTTAAGAAATTAATATTATTTTTATTCAGCGAGGATGCATTAAATTAATTGAAAGTTACAGCAAAGACTTATATTGTTAAAAAAAATCTGTCTTAAATAAATGCTGCTCTTTTGAATTTTCTATTCATCAAATAATCCACAAGTTTCCACAAAAATATTAAGCGTCACAACTGTTTTCAACACTGATAATAAAAACAAATATTTATTGTGCAGCAAATCAGCATATCAGAAATATTTCTGAAGATCATGTGACACTGAAGACTGGAGTAATG
>NW_015607487.1:0-584 GCF_001515605.1 Sinocyclocheilus anshuiensis | reverse complement strand
GCTTTCAGATCACAGGATCAGAAACTCAGAAATGGATAAGCAGCTCAGAAATGAAAACAGAGGCTGGTGTAGAATCCTTCCCCAAGTGTCTATTTCAGCCTTTTCTCTTGTATGCTTACTGTGTAAAGCTCTTAATTTTTCTGCAAAAACACAGGAAATAGAAAAAGATGAGGATATTTACAGAAGTGTGAACAGAAGCTTTGCAGTTGCTTGCTGCATCTTTCTTCAAGTTTAAAAAGTGTGTACCTAAGGTGTGTTAGGTGTGCACCTAAATGTATTTTGTGTGTGTGTGTGCTGGGTAAAATTATATGCTAAGTATGCACTATTGAGTGATAACCTCCTCTTTCTCATCAAATGTGGCATGTGTAGCTGTTGATGGAAACCAAAGTCGTCTTGTACACATTCATTCTTGTCTCTTGAAACCCTGAAATAAATAAATCTTTCTTCCCTGTTTTTCTCTCTCTAATTCATGTAGAATTCTTCATATTTTTAGCCTAATTGTCTTATTTTTACATCTGAAAAATTGCATTTAATTAGTGTTATATATATATATATATATATATATATACACTGAACAAAATTAT
>NW_015607486.1:0-585 GCF_001515605.1 Sinocyclocheilus anshuiensis | reverse complement strand
TTTTTTTTTTTTTTTTTTACTATTTTTAGTTTTGAACTAATTCCCTCCCTGAGTCTGAGGTCACTGGTCTGAGGGGAGGTATTAAACGACATAAAAAGGATGCAGGAGGCAGTGTCTTAAAAAAATAATGGCATCATTTTAATTTTAGAGAGAAGTATGTAAAGAAGAATTGAATATGAATAACTCTTTTTTTTTTCTTTTTTTTTAGTTTCACTGGATAATATGAAAAATATTTGAAATATTTCAGGTCAAACCTGCAGAAACTACGTAAAAATCTGTTGCTCCTACAACCAAAACTTTTGGAAGAAACTTTCCAGACATTTAGTCAAAAGAAAACGGTTTTCTTTTCTTGCACACATACATACAAGAAATGTAAAAAAACAGAATTACACAATGAAGTACATGCAATGACTCTGAACACCTCTGTGTCGGGGGGGGTTACACTCAATGGCGGTAAGGTGAGGAAGACGGGTATCAAATACTCAGATGAAAGAGGCAGAGCAGATTTAGAGCCTTTTTGTTTCCGTGTGTTCAAAGGAAGCAGCTGCTGACTGCACAGGGCTTAGGTCCTATTCATCTGTAGGG
>NW_015607485.1:0-585 GCF_001515605.1 Sinocyclocheilus anshuiensis | reverse complement strand
TGAGTTCTGTAGGCAACAAACTGCTCACAGGATCACTGGACAGGTGTGTGAATCATAGTAAAGAAATGCTATACGTGCATTTGTGCATTTTCGTGAGCCTGTGGTGAGAAAGTTGGGTTTATTTGTTTTGGTTGCTTTTCATTTTAGGCACGTCAAAGTGTATAACTCCTCTTATAAGGTTGTACATAATTTCGACTGTGATGCATCCATCCTTAGTATGGCTATTGCGGTATGTTTAGTTCATTCACACAAAGAAATCTATAAATATATATATAAACTTATAAATGTGATTTTTCATTTGCACTTGAATTAAAGGGTTGTTTATTGTGGTTCTCCTTTAGCCTGATGATGAAGCGCTTGCCGTGGGGATGACCAATGGTGTGCTGAGTGTCAGGCACAGGAGACACCAAAAAGACAAAGAGATGTTAACTAGTCGAAGGCGACGGGGCCCGTCATACCAGGTCTTTGTCAAGGGGAAGAACTTTGTGCCCAGACAGGTGATTATTTATTTTACTTTATTTTAGTTTACTTTTTTACCTGAATAATTGAATAAATTAGTTTTAATTACATTTCTTATTTGCTAGC
>NW_015607484.1:0-579 GCF_001515605.1 Sinocyclocheilus anshuiensis | reverse complement strand
ATAAATGCAGCCTTGGTGAGCAGAAGAGACTTCTTTTAAAAACATGAAAATATTTTATGGACCCAAACGTCTGAACAACACATATATATGTGTGTAGCATGAATTCTGTTTAAAAATTAAATCCATAGTTTCTCTTGAGCACACACACACACACCCGCCAGTTGTGTCCTTCCTCCTGCTCTGCATTCTGGGCCTCGTGTGGATTCTGAATCACTCGACCAACGCTCGTCCCTGAAAAATCTATGGCCACCATCAACTCCTCCCGGTCTGTATACTGATGATGAAACGTGTGTGAGAAACTCAGTGAATAACTTACATTAACAGTCTGCTCCCCACACACAGCCAACGTATGACTTCAGAATATAGTGCACAAGTCGTATGGACTTTTTTAAAGCTTGGTAGATGTTTCCTGTACCTTGAAGTCTGATCGTGATGGTTTGTGAAGTCTGGCGCTGGACTGGGAGAGCTGGTAATTACACTGGAGCTGTTTCCCATGCTAAAACACACACACACTGCAGGTTTCAGATGGAACAAGTTTTCTTAGTGAGTCCGTGTGTGTGTGTGTGTGTGTGTGTGTGT
>NW_015607483.1:0-585 GCF_001515605.1 Sinocyclocheilus anshuiensis | reverse complement strand
TTACATTTATATAGAAAATACTCGTTTACTGTGACCCTACATTTCTGCCATGTGTAAGCATAGAAGCCCGAATTCATTTATTTAATCATAACACAGAAGACAAATAAAATAACAGCTTTTTGTTTCATCTTTAGGTGGAGAATAGTGATCCATGGGGGAATCTGTGGCTTCAGCAGGCTGGTTGTATTTTTGCAAGCTTCTGACAACAACAGGGCTGGCACAGTGTTTGACCAGTTTGTTCAAGCCACAGCTAGGTGTGGGGTTCCATCTCGAGTAAGATGTGACCACGGAGGAGAAAACAATACAGTTTGTTTGTTTATGAACATCTATCATGGATCTGAGAGAGGAAGTGCCATCCGTGGTAGAAGTGTGCACAATCAGAGGATCGAGAGACTTTGGGGAGATCTTTGGCGGGGTATGACTAATGTGTACCACCAGCTTTTCTCCTTTCTCGAGAGTGATGGAATCATTGACTGTACCAACGAGCGACACATGTGGGCACTGCATCATGTGTACATTCCCCGGATTAACCGGGACTTGGAGGTTTTCAGGGAACAGTGGAACAATCATGGATTGCGCACTGCT
>NW_015607482.1:0-585 GCF_001515605.1 Sinocyclocheilus anshuiensis | reverse complement strand
AGGATGTGGTAATTTCTGATAACTGATAACAGTTTCCACCAATAAAAAAGAAAGCTCTGTCACCGACAATGGCAAATCTAAGCCAATGGGACTCGTAAGAGGCGACGAATGGGCGGGACTTCAGCCATTTGCGTCCGCAAACGTTGTTGTTGGAAGAGAAGTCGATTCAAGAAGTCATTACGCTGCGCAATTGTATCAGGACAAAAACGTACTGTTTTTACGTATTCTACGCAATTTTATATTACCCCACACTCGTAGACTCCCACACTCACTTAGGCATGCCGTAGCCAGGGTTTGAAAATTAGTGAGGTCTGGGGTAATAACCCCTGCAAAATACAACTCATTATATACACTAACACTTTAAAAGAAACAGACATGTAGATATTTCTGAAAGATGATTTCTCTTTTTTTTGGAGGGATGAACGGGATGAAATTATACTATATTTATTGCATCAATCATTTTACTATTAGGTTAGGGTTGGATAATTGTATTAGTTGTTTATTGATCATGCAACAGTACATATTACTGTTGTAGTTTTTATTAATAACCATTGCTATATAGATGATAACTTTGTCTAGTGCTCT
>NW_015607481.1:0-585 GCF_001515605.1 Sinocyclocheilus anshuiensis | reverse complement strand
ATTTAGCAGTTCATAGTTCCCGTTTTCCAGTGCGGCTCTCCATGAGTTTCTGTCCATCACCTTTTCAGGGTAAAGAGGGGAAAAAAAAAGGAAGGGGAAAAAAAGTCAGGTTACCATTAACAAAGATCCAGATCAAGCCACATCACTATAAGAAATACAATATTTACAGCTATGGAATGTGGTCGACACAATCAACATACTTTAATTGCCCCCAGAGTTCCCTGATAGATGCGGTCCTCAATATCCAGTAGTAGATCTCTGAGACGATTCTCCATGAAGCGCTCAGCAGGTACAGTGCTTTGTGGGTAAGATGGGCCAGGTTTTGGCTTTAAAGTACTTCCTTTGGTCTCTGGCAGAGATTCATCTGCATAATAAATTAAATATAGTACAGTTTGAAAAAAAATGTATAATTCATTTTTTTCTATTATGCTCATCAAGGCTGCATTTATTTGATCAAAAATATAGCAAGAGAAATATTGTTAAATATAAAGAAAATTATTTTAAATTGTAATAATATTTCAAAATGCTATTTATTCTTGAGATGACAAAGCTGAATTTTCAGCAGCCATTACTTCAGTCTTCAGT
>NW_015607480.1:0-581 GCF_001515605.1 Sinocyclocheilus anshuiensis | reverse complement strand
TGTGTGTGTGTGTGTGTGTGTGTGTGGGTGGGTGGGGGGTGTGGTTGTGTATGTCATTTCAGATTTAAACTAAATCAAACTAAGTTAAACAAAATTAGAATAAAATGTTTTAAAGCTTTTAATTTTAGTTTCAGTTTTAGTTAACTATGACCTTGGTTGAGACACATTTAGATCAGATAATTGTCAGATATTTTTTGTCAATTATTATAAAGTTATATTATAATATCAACACCGTGTGAACAAGAACAGTGCTCAAACTAAAATCTAAAATGTACAAATTATGTATCAAAATATTTCAATGTACAACAGAAAATATGGATACAAGTGTAGTGCTTTGGAAATTTGTCACTGAAAAAATAATGGAAAAAAAAGTAACTGAACTGAAAAAAGAAGCTTATCTGCCAAATTAAAAACTAAAAAAAAAAAAGAAAGATAATAAGCATTTATATCTCTATTTAAGCTCTACTTATTATTTTTTAATTAAGCAGACAATAGCAGATTATTTTTTTCATTCTTTTTTCAGTGCCACATGTCCATATATACCATATATATAATTTAATAAAGTGAAACTATTTCTCAAT
>NW_015607479.1:0-585 GCF_001515605.1 Sinocyclocheilus anshuiensis | reverse complement strand
ATGTGCTTTATAAGTACTAATAAACAACCAATATGTTATTAATAGGCATGCTAATAAGCAACAAGTTAATAGTGAGAATTGGTCTCTATACTAAAGTGTTAACAAAAAAAAACACTTCAAGACAGCAACGCAGTTACAATGTATTTTGAACAAGGAAAAATCTGAAAAAAATACGATAGTGTCAAATGAGCCAATTCATAGTCAATAAGGTGAAAAGGAGAAATGTTAAGCTGCTCTTTTCCATACATCGGCAGCTCATAATGTGCAGTGACTACAAAATAGATTTTTGCTTCACAGATGAAAGAATGTTATACAGGTTTGGAACAGCATGAGGCCGAGTAAGTGATGCCAAAACGTTTACTTTTGGGTGACCTAGCCCTTTAACAATCAAACTCCCTGCTTCTAAAGACATCCGGTGTCAGCAATAATTTCAGCACGATAACACCGATAACCCAGCAGCTGAGCGAGATAAGCAGTGAAGAAACAGACAGGAGAGAGCAGCAGCAGATGAAAAAAAAAAGAAAGGGAGAAAGAAAATAGAGAGAAACAGACAGAGGGCAACAGGAGGCCTTGGCCTCCGCTGAT
>NW_015607478.1:0-585 GCF_001515605.1 Sinocyclocheilus anshuiensis | reverse complement strand
TCAAAATTATAGTCATTGTTGGAAAGGGTTCAAATACACAAAAATACCCAAAATGCTTATAATTGCAAAATGAAAACCTTGATTCATTCAGTCATGTCTGGCAAGCGCTGATATGATAAATTTATTTTCATTAAATTCTTAATTTTCTATTATAAAAAAACTAAACGGTGCAAAAATCTGTAAATGCAAACATATTTCCATACTCTGCTTTCCTTTTTCCATACTTTTCCAAACCGCGTAGGAACCCAGATAATACGAGAATTATAATAATCATACTGCAGCAGAACGATCACGTGACCAAGAGCCAGGTCGTCTCTGTTATCAGTGAAGGCCCTCGGCTTAGAAAGAGACAAACATGTTAAAGCCGTGAGGTTTGAGAGATGTTCAGATCCGGTACCCTGAAGGCAGAAGGGAAGGATGCATTTACTGGAGCAGGGGACGAGCCTCAGATCGTTGCCTAGCAACAGAGGAGAGAGATAATGCTATAATAGTAAACACGTGGCTCACAAATATTAATCAGATTAGCACTTGAAGGTTACCTAGCACTGTTATGGATATATTGATTGTATTTAAATAAAATTATAT
>NW_015607477.1:0-584 GCF_001515605.1 Sinocyclocheilus anshuiensis | reverse complement strand
GAAAATTTCCACAACCGAACATATTTGGACAGATGGTTTTTGGTTTATATAATTGAAAATTTGATGATAAACTGCAGATGAAATGTGTATGTGCAACTCAGTTTTCACTTGAGTGTTGATTATTGAATAAATGTGATTAATTATTACATTTATTCATAATTTATTCATTATCAAATTAATTTTAGTTTTTGGTTAAAAAAAAGTTGTTGTATCACTAATACGTAGTGTAACATTTTCTTTTCATGTTCCAGATTTTTTTTGCAAAATAAATACAGCTTTGAATTATGTAATGAATTTTATGTTACATAGATTATACAATCTGATAGACATAAAATTTAAAAAGAGTGACTGACGTCAATGTGGGTAATAATTATTTTTAGTAGTAGCTTATAGTGTGTCTGGACTTTACTAGTTAAACATTTAAGCAGTTTAGCTGTTTCAAAACTTAATGCTAATCACACACACACTAGCGGTCAAAAGTTTGGATCAAAAATGCAGTAAAAACTGTGAACATATGTTAAACTAATTTATTTCTGTGAGTCAAAGCTGAACTTTCAGCATCATTACTCCAGTCTTCAGTGTCA
>NW_015607476.1:0-585 GCF_001515605.1 Sinocyclocheilus anshuiensis | reverse complement strand
TGTGTGTGTCAGCATCCATAATGCCGTGATCGCCGTGTTCCAGCGCAAGGATCTGGGAGAGAATGAGCTCTATGTGCTGAATGAAGGCGTCAGGTGAGTGCCGTTAACTAGTCCTGCTGGTTATGGCCAGTGTGAATGAAACCGTTGGTAAATCAACAGCCTGACGACTAGAACCCCTTTAATTAACACACAGTCAGTCATGTGGTCTGGTCACAGTTGACTAGTCTTTATTACTCAGGCAGATGTTTGAGGCACAGACTCACTGACTGATGAAGTTTTTCTCACTGGACTCTCTAGATGTTTCTGGATGTGTTTGTGTTCAGATTAGAAGTTTCCTTTCATTTCCAGTAAACAATAAAGAAGAATTAGTACTCATGCTTCATCAAACTCCTCGATACAGAATAAACAAACATGTTTAAAAGTGATAACTTTGTTTAAAAAAAACAACTTTTTACATGAGCAGCATCAGTGTGTGAATAATACAGACCTTCACCTTTCACCCCGAGTAATTCTCTCTCTGTCCGTCTCTGTCTCTGTCTGTCTGTCCATCTGTGTCTGTCTGTCTGTCTCTGTCTCTCGGTCTGT
>NW_015607475.1:0-585 GCF_001515605.1 Sinocyclocheilus anshuiensis | reverse complement strand
ATTTTAACTTTGTTTACAATTATTTATGAAAAGTTATAATGCTTTGTAATGGATATTATGAATACCTTTATGATGCATTATTTATAAAGGCTTCAAGTGGTACGTAAATTTAATTAGTACTGTCAATATCAATGATATAATTATGCTTACAAATCAACATGTTTTTTTTTTTAACTAAAACTAAAAACTATTAAATTAACTATTAACAATAAAAATAAAATATAATTAGATGAAAACTTACATTTAACAAATTTAAACTACAAATGTTGCAACAAATACAATATGTTAAAGTAAAAAGCAAAAATAAATGAAAGCAAAATAGAAACCAAAAAAAGACAAAAGCACATAACAAAATTACTAAAACTTAAAATGATAAAAGCTAATTTAAAATATTAACAAATACTAGATAGTACTAATAGATAGTTTGTACATATTGTACACAGTTCATCAGTGTTGTTATTGTTAACTAAAACTGAAACTATTAAAAATATTTTTGGTAATTGAAATAAAGCTGAAATAAAATAAAATTATAATAAAATTAGAAATGTTAAAATAGAATACTCTGTAATAAATATTTATCAGATT
>NW_015607474.1:0-585 GCF_001515605.1 Sinocyclocheilus anshuiensis | reverse complement strand
GTTTCAATTACCTTTATTTTTTTTAATTCCATGGTGGAAACCGGCTTGCATAAATGTCAGGCTAATTAAAGGAAATGTATTACTGTGCAAATGTAACTCTGTGTATTGATATCTTTCATAAAAAAGCAATACTGGACTTTCGATTCCATTTAACCACGGTGCTTTTAATTATTTTATGTGTGGATCATCATATAAATAGCTTTAAATGCATAGTAAAATGATTTGAAATATTTTCCACCCCAAAAAGCAGGGTGGATTTGGGGAAAAAGAAGAATTAGATGTGAGGCTAATTCAAAGTATAGGCTTGTCCAGATGTACCCTGGTTTTAAAGAGCATGGATTTACTGTCTAGGTTTGCACATGAATCTGGATTATATTGCTTTTCTCAGTCTAGTGCTTGAACTGAACTGAGTTTTGGCCTTTATACAGTTATTTCCAGTACACAACTCGCCACTCACATTTTGCCCTCATGGAAATGTGCCGATCTGATTGCTCATGGTGTCAGCGGGATTGTGAAATAAATTGATGTATGTCATGCAGTTTTGAGCATGTGAGTTTTGTAGATTAATCCTTTTCTGAGGATGTA
>NW_015607473.1:0-585 GCF_001515605.1 Sinocyclocheilus anshuiensis | reverse complement strand
GCACACTGACCCTTGGCAGATAAACCTCACCTTCATTCTCACTAGTTCAGAGCGATCAGTCACCGCAGGAGAGCAGCGCTTCAACACCCCGCTATCAATCACACACATATGCGGAGCTTAAACATATGGGCAGCTAGAGGAGAAAATCTGCCGCTCCACAGCCCTTCCCTGCTGGTGTAATAAAGAGCTCATCTCTGAATCTAATGCTTTTCACAGACCGTGTTTCGCCCCAGTTCCCACAAATGACCCCAGATTCAGACAGCCAGCTCAAAGATCTGCTGTGTTTTTAATACTTCCATTGTTTGGACAAGAGCAGCATCAGCATCAAAATAAAACCTTTTCTGTTCCTTGGAGGAATGAATGTCAAATGGGTTTTGGATGTGAAAGTAAGAAAATGTGCAACAGTCATTTAAAGACAACATCAAATTGAATTGTAAGGCATAAAATAAATCCATTTGCATTGCATAATCATATGTTTAAAGATACACTCTTGTTTTTGAAAGAAATTAACACTTTTATTCATCAAGGATGCATTAAATTGCTCAAAAGTGACTTTAAAGACATGTATAATGTTACAAAATATTT
>NW_015607472.1:0-584 GCF_001515605.1 Sinocyclocheilus anshuiensis | reverse complement strand
TATATTCAATCTCCATCTTCAATTTATGTACGTACATACATCCAGTAATCCAACCACAGTATGCTTTTACATACTCGCATAATCTTTCAAACAAAATGGTGGTCTACGCTGTCTGACAGAATGTCTTTCCAAGCCCTGATCAGTGTTCAGAACATTTACCTCTAAAACATCGGCAGCAGGCTAATCTGAAGTTGGCTTCCCAATCACTGGAACCAAAGATAAGTGAGAAGAATGCCACAGTCGTCCATCTGCCAATCTGTACGTGCTTGGGCCTACTTGTTTCTTTATTTCCACAGGCTGTGTAAACTTTGAATGTCCTTTGAATGTTGGTTTCCGAACATGCATTCTATTCCCCACCTGAAACGTAGGCACCCGAGCCCCTCGTTTTGCATCAGATTATTGCTTCATTCTATTCTGGCGAATTGACACTTGTTGTCTGACTTCCTTGTCCTGTGTATTATTGGAGTGAGGTGTAAACACAATAAGTTTGGCCCTCATTTTTCTGCCGTACAACAGTTTGAATGGTGAAACACCAGTCGTTGCATGTGGGGTAGAACGATAGGTCTGCAAAAAGTCCAAGACAG
>NW_015607471.1:0-584 GCF_001515605.1 Sinocyclocheilus anshuiensis | reverse complement strand
TATATAAAATAAACATTATTATTATTATTATACATTAATATAAAATAATATAAAATATTAAAGTTATTTAAATTTACAATTAATAATAAAATTATTTTTATCTGTAACATTTTCAATATTATGTCAGACAAAGAATGTTTCCAAGTGTTAATAAATTGCATTGTGCCATCTCGAGTTACATTTTAATATATGTTTTATATAGCTATCCTTTAAAAAGTAACAGGCGAAAGGGTTGATAGTTGTATGATTTCACAATAATGCTTTAGTAGAGAATGAATTAGAAGGTGAATCTAATGCTGATATTTCTACAAATATCATGTTTTCAATAATCAAATGGTAAGTTTCAGGGTTGACCATTTCATACTGACGGACATAAAGAATAAACGAACAAAATATAAAATAAAGTGATAAAAGAGGAAAAATGTACTTGTTTTAAAAAAAAAGTTCACTTTTTTTATTTATGGGTTTTTGCATAATAAGGGTTAATAAGGGTTTTAATGTGTTTATGCAAGTGTGTATAAAGCCTTAAATAATCTATGTATATAAAACGTCTCAGGTTACTTATGTAACCATGGTTCCCTGAG
>NW_015607470.1:0-585 GCF_001515605.1 Sinocyclocheilus anshuiensis | reverse complement strand
GCGGATCGCCACCTTCCTGGGCACCGGCTGCTCCGGCTCCGGCTCATTCTTCCCTCCTCTGAGGAGAGCAGAAGCAGTCAGTGCCACTGACACACCACACATCCAACAACAACACAAGCTCCATCACACAAAACACACAGAGGAACTGTGGTCCTTACTAATCATTTCCAGTGCTAGAGAAAACATGGATTGACTAGACGTGACCTTATCACTAATTAAATGGACTGTCATTTCTTAACTTTTGCTCCCATCAGTATAAATATGCTGCCTATTTGACATGTGGATTGATATTGCAGAACGGGGCAAAACTTGTTACTTTACTTTGCTTACTTTCTTACGTCCCACTGCAACACGTATGCCAAAAATAAAGCTTTTTTTTGTAAATTATAGTGGTAAATTAATCATTTTACTTCTGTAGTGCAACATATGTGAATGCTGGATATTGGCTATTAGATATATAATTAGATTAGATAATATGAATTGATGTTAATATGAATAATTAACATATAATAAGTATAGTGGGTGTTTATTAAATTACATAAACTGAATATTTTTATATTTTCCCAAACATTAACACGTTTTTTT
>NW_015607469.1:0-584 GCF_001515605.1 Sinocyclocheilus anshuiensis | reverse complement strand
AAAAAAAGCAGATCCGACCAAGACTGAACCTTGACAGCCTTGATGAAACTGTCACCCAGCAGCAACTTCAGGCCTCTCTTGGGGAAAGCCTCCAACAAGAATACCCTGATGACATCGAAGGGCACTGGAGTCTGTTAAAGTCTACCATCCTTGCAACCTGCAAAACCATTCTAGGATACAAGTCCAGAAAACAGCAGGACTGGTTTGATGAGAATGACACCGAGATAGAACAACTCATCTCCAAGAAAAGGAAAGCCTTCTGTGCCTGGCAAAATGTAACCTGCAAGGCCAAAAGGCTGGCTCACTCCAGAGCCAAGGCAGATGTCCAGAGACGGGTAAGGGAGCTAAAAAAACTCGGTGGACAGAAAGGGCTCTTGAAATCCAGAGACTGGCAGACTCTGGTGATACCAGGGGCTTTTTCAGTGCTACCAAGGCCGTCTATGGTCCAAGCTATCATGGCCTAAACCCCCTGCGCTCAAAGGATGGTCAATTGCTGCTGAAGGACAATGAGTCCATTAATGCCAGATGGAAAGAGTATATCCAAGAACTCCTCAACAGTGACAGCTCAACTGAAATTGACATTA
>NW_015607468.1:0-584 GCF_001515605.1 Sinocyclocheilus anshuiensis | reverse complement strand
TGCGACTTTACGGATCTTCTGTATGCACGAACAGCTTTTAACACTTCAAAGACAAAGGAAAACATGAAATCGCATCATATGACCTCTTTAACCGATGAATTTCCTTGACTTTTCCATGACCTTTCCAGTCGAAAATTATTAGCAAATAAGGGCTTTTCAAAAATCATTTTTCAGAGACTGCTGGCCAGATTTACATGTATACACCAGTAACAATTTTTTGAGTAGATTTAGATGACTACAATGATTACACTAGTCAGTGTACAAACGTCTCCCTCCATAGCCCCTTAATGGACAGGTTGCTATTACTACGCTCCACACAAGCACTCACAAAGACCAATATTTAGCCAATTGAATATTTTAATGCTGAAAATATGGAAAAATATACACCACTGTTCAAAAGTTTGGGGTTGGTAAGATTTTTAATGATTCTGAAAGAAATCTCTTATGCTTAGGAAGACTACATTTATTTTATGAAAATACAGTAAAAACAGAAATATTACAATTCAAAATAACCGTTTTCTATTGTAATATATTTTAAGTGTAATTTATTCTTGTGATGTAAAGCTGAATTTTCAGCATCATTA
>NW_015607467.1:0-584 GCF_001515605.1 Sinocyclocheilus anshuiensis | reverse complement strand
GCTTTTACAGGAGTTGTGCAGACAGACTTTGGGCTGGGATGATATACCATCAGTCCTCCAGAAGCAATGGAACCATTGGATTTTCGAGTTGGACAAAGTTGCAAAGTTCCAGGTGAACAGATGTTTTAAACCCATGGATTTTGGACGGCCCACTCATGCTTGTTTACATCATTTTGCTGATGCTTGTGAAACTGGTTATGGCACAGTTTCTTATCTGAAGATACTGAACAGTGCAAACACGGTACATGTGGCTTACTTGCTGGGTAAGTCCAGAGTAACACCGTTGAAACCTGTGACCATACCTCGTTTGGAACTTACAGCGGCTGTCTTGGCAGTCAAGGTTGACATTATGCTGAAGAAGGAGTTGCAAATTCCATTGGAAGATTCGGTCTTTTGGACTGATAGCACAACTGTCCTCAATTACATTAAGAACGAGGACAAATGGTTTCATACATTCGTCGCTAATAGGGTGTCTTCTATAAGAGACACAATGCAACCTCAACAGTGGAGATATGTACCCACTAAAGAAAATCCTGCACATGATGCATCTCGTGGTTTGAAAGTGGAATATTTTCTGAGCAATA
>NW_015607466.1:0-584 GCF_001515605.1 Sinocyclocheilus anshuiensis | reverse complement strand
GGTTTTTCATGGCTATAGTTCTGAGCCATTCAAACATTCAGGCTCCCAGACAATGCTATACAGAACATTTTGAACTCTGTAACTGTACAAAATGAACATGCCTTTGTAATTTAAGAAGGTTTTTCTAGGATATGCCAGACTTTCAGAATTATGCTTTAGTCAAGCTCAGGCACTTATACGTAATAATAATTAATGTGATTGTTTGCATATTGACAAGAATGTGAACAGGAATTATAGAAAGCTAAACATTAAGAAACACCTGGAATATTTAATTTTTACATTTTATTTTAGATATATTTGAATTTTTGTATAGATTTTAAACAGTCGATTTGCATATAAGGAGTTAACACTTGGGTAGTGTACTATTAGAAATGACTCTCTAATCTCCCATATTAGCAATACACAATCAGAACTGAGCATTTAATCAGTCTAGTAGATTGGGTCACCTCTGCATGGGCACGAGGGTTGTTCTTCAGTGGCAGCTGAAGGCAAGCAGTGGGGCCTTGGGCAGAATGCTCAAGTTACCCAGAGCTTTTAGACATCATTAGAAATCACAACTATTGATCCTTCTGAAAGCAACAGAT
>NW_015607465.1:0-584 GCF_001515605.1 Sinocyclocheilus anshuiensis | reverse complement strand
GCGCACTTCCAAAAATAATAAACCTTTGGAGCAAAACATTAGAAGCATTTATTCAGACGACTGCTCAATGGCATGTCATCTTGATCTAAATAGCAGACTTTTTTGTTATTATTATTAATAATATTTTTTTAGGATGCCCAGCTTATTGTTGCTCTCGAGCAAAAAGGAATTGGGCTTTTTTAAAATTCAGATTTTATTCTAATTAATCTCTTTTGTAAGTCTCTCTGGATAAAAGTGTATAATAAATGCATAAATGGAAATGTAACATATCAATTTCTCTCCTACAAAAACTCATGGCACTACTTGTAGAGTACTGGTGTTGTTTTAATATCATTGACATTACTGTTTTTATTAATAATTCATTATTTTAATGAAAGTTTTCATACATTTTTTGTGTGTTTTTTGTCATTTTTATTTTAGTTATTAGTTATTCTAGTACATCAAATCAAACTAAATTAAAATGAGAAATGTTGCAAATAGCTAAAATAAAAGTTTAAAAAATATATTTTTATGTTAGTATTTTAGTGTTATTTTAATATCATTGAGATAGTATTATTGTTTTTATTTTTCATTTGTTTTATATA
>NW_015607464.1:0-584 GCF_001515605.1 Sinocyclocheilus anshuiensis | reverse complement strand
TGTAAATGTAACTAAAATAATCTTTTGTGATTCTGATTTTAATTTGAGAAAGCCGCACCACTGCCAGTGAATCAGTTTTATTCAACCACATTTCAGTGCACGCATTCTTACATGTGCTTCAGTAAGTCTTGAAAATAAACATTAATCAGTATACAGATAAGCAAAAGCACTGTCTCATGACCTAGATTATGAAATTCATTGCATTTTTGGCTGCTGTTGTCAAGAACATGAACTAATTAAATAGTTAAAGTCATATTATTACTTGCAACATCCTGGTTACATTTATACAGGAATGATCCAAATTCTGTACGTAATTGTCTATTTTAAGAATAAAGACTTACAAAAAACTGTGACTCTTTTGTAATCCATTTATTGTTGATCATTCAGATATCAGATACCACATTTGGTTGGGAGGGACTTATTCAGCAATAAATAGAGCATCATTTCTGAGCACAATCTTATTCACCTAGACACTCTTCATAGACTGCTGGTGTGTATTAATTTTCATATCTTCAATAGCAATTTTTGGTTTGAAATGTTTTGTCAGGGCATAATATTACTGATGTGATTATATATACAGTATA
>NW_015607463.1:0-584 GCF_001515605.1 Sinocyclocheilus anshuiensis | reverse complement strand
TAAAGATGAAGATACATTTGTATAGCTCTGACTGATTTTAAATTGTAAACTTGACCTCCTCTGTAATGTGTCATACCATTGACATTACCCAAGTAGTTCTAGAAAATTCTAGAAAATTCCACTCATTCAAGGACGTGCATTTATTGCATGGACAGAGAAAAAACATAACCTAAGTTTCTAAAATGCAAATGCACAGTTCAGGAAAAATGAGTAAGAATTAGTCGAAAAAAGTAGTATATTATAAAAAAGACCCTTAAAGTTGTGCAGAGGTGTATCATAAAATGTTTGATATTACATAAATGTAATTATTAAGAATAATTGCTAAGACACCACGAATCAAAAAAAGAACAAAGAGGGTAGTTTTTTACCATTTAGTGATGAAAAGTTAGTTTAGGATAAGTTGGATATATGGAAGCACTTGAAAACGTTTTGCAAATATCTTTTGCAAATAAATATTTGCTGTTTATTAAAATGTATTGGTAGCCATATAAATATGTTATAAAAAATGTCACTCACTGTAGTTTCTTAAGTTTGCACTGTGGATCCTCCAGTACACCACAGAGCTGCTTTACTACGGAATCTCC
>NW_015607462.1:0-584 GCF_001515605.1 Sinocyclocheilus anshuiensis | reverse complement strand
TTTAAGGGGGTCTGAATACTTTCCGTACCCACTGTATATATTGTGAGTGACTGTTTACCTCTGAGTATGCACTGCAGTGACTGGTAAATGTCATGTTAACAGGTTTGAATATAAAGACACCATAAAAATCAAGCTAAACTAAATAACTTTCCCATAGGGCGGAGCTTAATATCAAGATGTAGAAGCATTTTAATCTGAGGAGAGGATGTCAGAATTCAAAGGCATCCAGTCTGAATTCTTCTTTAGGTTTCTGCTATCATGATTATTTTCACTCTCCTCAGTTTTTTGTGGATGTGTATTGGTAAGATAAAGTTGTATTTTTCTCTCCAATCTAGACCAGTTACTTTTTACTTATTTGCTACTACTTTTTACCAGTTACTGTCTAATACTGTCTAACTGTCTACTTACTGGCTTTTACTCTCTATTACTAGGGCGCACAGAGGCAGACACAATAAAACCTTTGTCACTGAATGAAAATAGACATGTTGGTGACAGTGTTACTCTGTCCTGCAGTTACAAAGACTATACGGGTAATATACAGAATTTACAATGGTACAGACAGTATCCCAGATCCAAACCGGAGT
>NW_015607461.1:0-584 GCF_001515605.1 Sinocyclocheilus anshuiensis | reverse complement strand
ACACTACCAAACTCATTCACACGCACTATCAAACTCTCTCACGCATACTACCAAACTCATTCACACGCACTACCAAACTCTATAACACGTTGACAGCGCGACTTTGAAAATTAATTGAGAATTTTGGCATAAATGAATGACACAAAAAAATGACAGAATAATGACTTAAATTTAATACAACTGAATAAATATGTTCATTCTGATCTTATTCATCAGGTCTCGCACACAATGCAGCATCGCAGTCACCAGGCCCAGACTGGCCATCGGGAGGACTGGGAGAATTTTTTTAATGTTTTGCAAAATTTCGAATGCGTTAATTAAATCGCGTATCCTCTCAGGGCAACGTTGGTGTAGAGAGGGGGGACGCACGGTTGTAGTAAAAACAGCGCCAAACACGTAGCCAATCAGAGCCCGCGAATGGACCTTTATCACAGCGAAATTGATTCCCGGAAGTTCCCGTCGAAGCAGTGTATCAATTCTTCTGGTTATGTATATTTTTCAATATACTGTAATCACCTAGTTGAATAAAAGCCTGTTACAATGAGCATCTGCAGGATGATTTCAAAATCCGGACATTTTCAGAG
>NW_015607460.1:0-584 GCF_001515605.1 Sinocyclocheilus anshuiensis | reverse complement strand
CTTTAAAACACGATGACGTTTTATTTCACATGTCTTTGCGTTTGCGTTGGCTCTTGTGTTGAGCTATTTTGTCCGCAACCATTAATGAATTTGATTTTTACAGCGACTGATTTGGCGCACATCTTGTCTTTCTATGAAACCTGTAAACTGCATTCGATGGTTCTAACGCCATAGCAACACCAACTCTATAGTGGTTTGCCTGTGCATTGCAATTATTTAGCATTTACTAGAATTCAGTCAAATGGCTTTCCCAATTCATTTTTGCGCCTGTCCTGCACATTATTTCTTCTGTCACGACTGCGCAGCTTAGAGGGAACATTGTTCGTAAGTCACTTCTGATAAAAGAATCTGCTAATTGAATTAATAAATGTTTGACGCTGATACTATATGATATATTTACAGGATAAGCAGAGCACTTTGGACAGCAGCAACTCAAGCAAAATGAACCAGCCATATACTGATTATGACTATCATGATTATGTTTATGATTATTCATACAAAGATTATTGTCAGGATTGTGAAATGCTGAGGAATTCTATGAGAGTGAGTTCTCTGGTCTTCTACTACCTGACCTTGATCCTCGG
>NW_015607459.1:0-584 GCF_001515605.1 Sinocyclocheilus anshuiensis | reverse complement strand
TGAACATAAACCTTGAGAAAGTGGTTTGGGGAGGGGGCTGGGCTGACCAGGTAAGTGACTGTTTTTTTTTTATTTTTATCTCAAATACAAAAATTTCTCAAATGAATGAATAAATAAATAAATGTTTTTTGTTGTACATAGATACACTGTGTCACAATTAAGACAAAAAGAGTCTGTAAAAAACAGTCTGTATGTTGTGTTACTTTTGTGTCTGTGTTATGTGTGAGGTGTACATTTTTATTATCCTGTGCACTGACCCTACTTAAATATGTATTCTGTAATTTCACTATTCAGAAAACATGAATGTGTTAGTTTATGTGTATGTGTCCATTATCCTTCCATTAAGGGACATAGTAGATAAAATCCTTTAATGGACAGACTGTTGAGAAAGGAGAGATATGCCTATGATTATGTATCAGTCTTGTATATGTGTGAGGAAAGAATTTTATTCTTTCTGTTCTTCTTTATGTGCTTGTTGTGCTTATAGATATTGTGTTGTTATAAGGTTGCTGTGAGTTTGACAGACTTTCTTTCTTAATCATTCAGGTTCCTGTATCTGTGTGCAGTGCAAGCTGTCTTCCAGG
>NW_015607458.1:0-584 GCF_001515605.1 Sinocyclocheilus anshuiensis | reverse complement strand
TACCCCCACAATAACAAGACAAGTCTCTGAAGAGCCTCTTAATGCCGCGAGTAGGAGAGGTGGCAGTCTGTTAGCTTCCTTTGTTCAGACAGAAAAACACTTGCCATACCAAATCAACATGTTCCCTTGCTTTATACTGAAATTACTACACTTAAAAGGTGCATTCATTTTTTTTTTCAGTGCTGTCCTTAACATATTTCAGAATGGATGTCTATTAATGGCATTGGAATGGGGTATTCTACTCATTTTGCCTCAGTATTTAGAGAGAATGGGTGTTATGCTCAGGGTTTTGGGGTTCATATCAATGAAGAGAAATTAAATAAATAAGGGTATGTATGGAAAAGTATGATCCAGGTTTGTCAGCCAGAAATAACAACCAAAACTGTGCTTAACTTTGAAAAACACAGGCATTGTTGACAATGGAAAGCATAAAAAAAAGTACAATGACACAAAGCCATGACTCAACATATTTATATATAAACACTGATAGCATTGTTGTGCAATTCTAGTTGGACTTAAAGATTTTAAACATACAATGCTGCCTCAACACACCTTACACTTCACTGGATCGTGCCAATTTTCTC
>NW_015607457.1:0-584 GCF_001515605.1 Sinocyclocheilus anshuiensis | reverse complement strand
TAAAAAATATATTCCACTTTTGCCCAGTTTAATAGTTGTTTAAAAAAAGAGCATAAAAGATGTGTATATGTATTAGACTGTGAAGTGACATGAACACACATAATTGCATACATAATTGCATCTACTCAACTGAATGGCATTTACTTTTTTTTTATTTTGATGTTTTTCTTTTCTTTTTTCTCATTTTAGGGTCTACAGTTTTCAACCCCAACATTCTTGAAAATAGAATAAAATCATACAGGTTTAATTGAAATGAGGATGAGTAAATGACAATTTTAATTTGAGTGAACTATCCCTTTAAATGGTCTGTGTGCTACTCATGAAGTGTTATTCAGCTTTAAACCTCACTTAACCCTGTTTGTTACAGTGCCACACTGACTAATCCCTTCCTCCTTACCTGTTAACAATCCATACTCGCCACCTAACAGCCTACCTGGCCGAAGCCATCCATGAGTGTCTCTTCATTCTCACTGCAGGTTTCAATCAATTCCTCTCCGCAACCCTCTACATTGCGAGTAAATCACTCGCATATGCGACTGATCTTCACTCTGGGCGATTAAATGATGTCTAATATTAGCCACTGG
>NW_015607456.1:0-581 GCF_001515605.1 Sinocyclocheilus anshuiensis | reverse complement strand
TTTCTTTCTTTCTTTCTTTCTTTCTTTCTTTCTTTCTCTTTCCCAAAACTTTTTTTTTCTTCTGCGAAGACTCCTACAATCCATTCAGGTGACGTGAATGATTTGTAGCTGTTTGCATAATTATTTTTGTTTATATTTGAAATTCAATACAATATTTAATCTAAACATTCCAAAAAAGGCAGACGCAAGATACAAACAAGATAATCACGATAAGAGAAAACAAAATTATCATTTTTGTCTGGAGAGAAATTTAAAATGTCTACAAGACCGTGCGATAAGATATCTAGTACAAAACCTCAGCGTTTTTGGGAAGCATTAGGACCATTTCCCAGGTCAGTGTGGATTCATCCCTGAACACCAGAGGACAGTCTGGACAGAGCCTGCGGAAGAGTATTGAAGCGCTCTTATCTGGCCAGCAAGGGAGTTTGGCCGCATTTACCAGAAAATGCGCATGTGTCTGCGGATGAAGACGGTGATACCAGGAGCTACATAACCAAAGGACATGATGGCAGTCTATCCACACGGTACGTTATGGCAGCATACTTTGAGTTTTTAGTTTTTGGGGTGTGTACTTCACAGTT
>NW_015607455.1:0-584 GCF_001515605.1 Sinocyclocheilus anshuiensis | reverse complement strand
CCACTTCTGAAGCCAGATTGGTTGCTGTCCAGGAGGTTGTTCTATATAGAACACTATAGCAGCACCTTGGCAACCATCCTAAACAGTCTTGTATTATTATGGTATGTTTCTAGAAAAAGCAGTAAAAAAATGTTTTAATAATAATGATAACAATTTTATTATTTTTATTTTATAAACAGTATACTTAAAAAAATAAGTTGAAAACTTTTGAAATAGAAAATCTCCCATTGACTTGCATTGTTAGAATGTTTATCAAAATACAGTACTGCTTATGCCTTTGTGGTATTTGCATACGGAACTGTGATTGGCCTTATGTTTTGCATATTCTGTTGTGATTGGTCTGTTCTTTCTTGCATCCATTTAGTCATTTAACCTCTTCAGCTCTGCTATACATTTAGGATTTCTGACAGAATTAGGCATAACTGAAAGGCTAACAGCATGCTAATCATGTTAGCAACATGCTAAAAACATGTTAATCATGCTAACAATGTGCCAAAATGTTAACAACATGCATATCATGCAAGAAACATGCTAAAACTTGCTAATAATGTGTTAACATATTTTAGCAACATGTTAAAATATGC
>NW_015607454.1:0-584 GCF_001515605.1 Sinocyclocheilus anshuiensis | reverse complement strand
TGGATTGGTCTCTCTAAGCGAGATTCCAATTCGTCGGTCACCGACATGATTCGGAGTGACCGACTGAAAGGGAACCTGCAACCTACTTTTTTTTCAGTCACTGAACATCTGTACTAGATAATAACCTGTAATTACCTGTACTAGATAAGTTAGGTAGGTAATAACTCATATTATCAGAACTTCTTTACAAATTATTCATTCAGATAATAACCTAATATAGGTTAACAGAGGTCATCAGCTGGCTAAACAAATATTATCTTAAAAACACACCTGCACACACACATATTGCATGCAGTATACTTACTCTATAATCAGTGACAAGTCCTATGAATACAGAAAAAATATTTCAATACTTGGTCGTATCACACTAAAAAGCAAGCTCAGATGTAAATAATACCATGAGACAAGTACACAGCACACAAATTATTCTTTACAGATAGCAAACAATAAAATGTTCAAAAATAATATTGTTCTTTTTTCCACTGGCCAAGCCTGTTGGTAATTTAATCAGGAAGTAGTTCATGATGGAAATGGCTTTAAGGTGTGTATGCATATATGCACGTGTGTGTGTGTGTGTGTGTGTG
>NW_015607453.1:0-584 GCF_001515605.1 Sinocyclocheilus anshuiensis | reverse complement strand
TATATATATATATAGAATATCACTTTTCCAGCTTGACAGAGGCACAAAATTAAAAAAAGATAGTCAGACTTCAGATTTATGGCTTCCAGCTTCACTTTCCCACCTGTGTTTTTGGTCCACCAGCATCACAGCATGCTAAAGCAGCAGGACCTGAACATGGCATTGATGGTGATGTCTCGAGAGGTGTTCAGCGCTCTGTCTCAGTCGGTGCCGTGCGTGGGCTGCCGGCGCAGCGTGGAGCATCTCTTCTCTCAGCTCACAGACTCTGGGTACTTCGCACTGGAACCGCTCACTGTGGGATCCTCTGGAGTGCTGTCAGTCACACGAGTGTGTCTCACAGACCCCAGGAAGCTCTACACGCTCTTTTATGTTCATGGGTAAGTGCTACAGACACTGTTTAGTGTCCGACATTTGCCTCAGACCAACTGAAGTCTGCATAAAATCCAAACTGAACCCATTTACTTTTTAAAAAATATTTCTGGTCTTATTGTGTGTGTGATTTGCACTGAGCAAGTTGTTCCAAAGAAAATCTTAGTGGAATGATGGGCAGGGAAAATATTAACTATTAATCATCATCATAGCCT
>NW_015607452.1:0-584 GCF_001515605.1 Sinocyclocheilus anshuiensis | reverse complement strand
TATTTAATTATTATTAATTAACAATTAAATTGGTGCAATAATGACAAATCACATTTAATTCCTCATATAAATAATTTAATTGTTTTTTTGCTACTTGATGCAAAGTAAAATAAATGTAATTTAATTTAACATTTTATTTAATTATAAATTATTGCAAAATACATTTACATAAATAATAACAAAAATAATTAAATTATTTAAACAAAGAAATGTGTGATATTTGTCTTTATTAAAATACTTTCTCATATAGCTTAATATCTCAGTTTATCCAAAGAAATAACACACATGATCTTTAAGAATAAATTTAATTTAATTAATTGAAAATGTAGTTGAATTACTGATTAGTGTGCAATAATTACATTTTAATTAAATGTGCAAAATACATTTTTATAAAATTAAAATAAGAAAATAGCAAGAATTGTAACAAAAATATTAAAAAAATTTAATGTGGTATTGATCTTTTTTTATGTAAAAAATATGCAATATATGTATTCAAGTTATATATCTGGGTTTCTGCAAGTATATCTTAATGTGTGAGCTGGATAAAAGCTTCTGTTGACTCTGTGCGTGTGTGTGTGTGTGTG
>NW_015607451.1:0-584 GCF_001515605.1 Sinocyclocheilus anshuiensis | reverse complement strand
TGTTTAAGAATAAAGCTTTGCAGATGGATCCGCACATCTCTCGTCTCGTTCGCCCCGTTACACTATTCAATTTGTTTTGTCAAGCCCTTTTATGTAGCCACTCTATCATAACTGTGAACCAATAGTATATTATCAATATCTCTCTATATATCCTTATAGTCATTTTAATTAGAGCTTGCTTGATTATTTATTTATTTGGGTAATATAAATAAGTAAATACAGTTTTAAAATATATAATTTATTTTAAAATAATATATAATCCCCTTTATCCATTTTGGAAAGGGAAATCACCAAAAATTGTAATAGTAAAGGTTTGATTTCACTTTTATAACGTTTGTAGAAGGATCTCAGGAGTCTGCAAACTCTCGTTTAGAGGCATGGAGGAAGGACCTCAATGAATGATTGTAGAGAGGCCTGTAGAGATGCTCAGATGCAAACTATTAATACAAGATTGAAACTACTACAATATAATTAAATACATTTCATGAAAATATCACAGACATACTGTATGTCCTAAGTATAATTTATGTAAAGGTACAGTACTTTCTTTCATTGTGTATGGGAGTGTGAAGAGATCTTGAAAT
>NW_015607450.1:0-584 GCF_001515605.1 Sinocyclocheilus anshuiensis | reverse complement strand
GCGGAAAGTTACAAAAAATGTTGTGCACACCGCCACGCGAAATGAGCGAACTTGCGGACGCGTTGAGTATAAATCAGCCTTCAGTCCCTTCCAGTGATAATGAGGCTAGAGGAACAGCTACTGTAGAAGATTTTAAGTTGTCCCACATTGTAAGAGGAAAAACATTGTGCATCCACATTTCTTCCCTATGTTGAGTTGTTTGAGCACAAAGTGGAAGTCCTGGAGTGCAAGTAACCAGTGCACCAGTGCCTTTGACTGAGATAATCTACTGTATTAGGGCAAGATTGGCAATAAGTATCAAGTTTTGGCCAAGCAGGTAGTATCACAACTCCAGGCTGCTTAATGGCTGCTTAATCGCAAATGCTTTGCTCTATAATCTGGCAAACCAATGCGGGCTGTTAAAGGCACGCTGATGCCTGTTTCTGATGTATCCATTTTCGGGATAAATACCAGAATATAGTCTCTGAATAGAATATAGGTTATTTAAGTCCATTGATTGTTCTGCAGATACAAGCCAATACATTTTTGCCAATAGGCCTATATTGACTAATGGACCTACATCTTCTGAATGTCCAAATAAGTTA
>NW_015607449.1:0-584 GCF_001515605.1 Sinocyclocheilus anshuiensis | reverse complement strand
GCAGTCATGAACGCGATGACAGGTATGATTCATTTTAGCGAATCGATTCGTTTGCGCGGCTCGCTAAAGGAATCGATTCAAATAACTGATTTATTTGAATGAATCATTTCGTTAAACTTAGAACTACGTTTTCGATCAAGATAGCTAATTGGTGATATGTTAAACTGAACAGTTTTAGTGTTTCAGAATCACTTTGCCCAAATCATGAAAAAGAAACTAAGATCTGATTCGGAACATCACTATTACCGCTTACTAGTTTCAGCCAGCAACAGTATCCTGAAACTCTACACCAGAGCAATAAATATCTCTACCATATGTAATATGTATTATTAACGAGCATTTTGTGTCGTAGCATGTTTTGAGGTCTACGTAGTGCGCACACTTCCTCATGCAACAGCCTCACCGTGTGGAAACACCTTCAACACATCCACACACGCCAGAGGAAGAGAGAGAGGGAGAAAGGGGGCGGCGAGTCGTTTGCCACCCGCATATTTTCTGTCTTTACGTCCTCTTCTCTCTCTGAATCTCTAGTTTTCCTCCTAACATGGCTGCGCTCTCAGCCTGGTTCTGGAACGAGCGCTTCT
>NW_015607448.1:0-584 GCF_001515605.1 Sinocyclocheilus anshuiensis | reverse complement strand
TATATATATACACTGTATATTACATTTACATTTATGTCCTTGGCAAATGTTATCTAAGTGATTTAAAAGAAACTGTATTTATTAACTTTGTGACAAACTCTTAGAAATACAAATTGTGCATCTCACTAAACATTCTATTACTTACGTTCTGTTTGACTGGATCTAAACAAACACCACACACACACAGGAACCCACACAGCATGTATGTAAGGTGATATTTTCCAAACTCTCACCAATTCACCTCATCTTACACTTGCACACACGACAGCAGATGGACACATGCAAACACAATAGCCCCATAAAGACATCAACAGTATTTTAAGCCCTTGTTCGCTAACACATTTCTTTTATGATACGCAGCATGCCACTACAAAGCTATCAGCTGTCTGAGCAGCTGCATCGGCGGTTTCCAATAGAGTCACTAAAGCTTTGAGAGATCTGAACACACACACACACACAAAGGGTATCTATTTCAACCACACATGTACAGCCGACCATAAACTCCACAGCCGTATGTAATGATTGATATTAGAGGATTAAAAATATACTGCAGCCTTGAAAGCGTGGCAATCGAAACCTTTCGT
>NW_015607447.1:0-584 GCF_001515605.1 Sinocyclocheilus anshuiensis | reverse complement strand
CATTATATTTTCCAGTATATTTCCACATTTTTGTTTTGTAAAGGAGCATTAGCGCTTTTCATAATGATGTCACAATTACTTCAGTACCAAGTCAAGACTAAAATAGTAAAAATATAACAACACTAGTCTTACTTACCATCTCAGGAGGTCCTCTGAGTTTAATTCACACATATGACAAATTTGGTAGCATCAGGGTAAACTCAAACAGCGTTTAAAAAAAAAAAAACAGTGAGAATAGAAAATGAACTGACTAGAAAGTGCACTAGAAAGGGAGAAGATGAGTTAACAAGTCTGATGACAAACAATTAACACCATAAAAATGAAACGCAAAGACGGGAAACACACGAGATCTTCAAAATACATGACATGAAAATGGGTTAGGAGATCAAGGCATTCGTAATGACTGTTTATTGACATCTACAATAAAGCAGCTTTTATTGGGCTACTGACGTGACTAGTCAGTCGACATTTAAACTTATTTATAAAGTACTTTATACATGCAAAACTTTTAAATGGTGCACAATTAAAATATGTTACAAAATAGTATTATTTTGTCCAGATCCAAGTACTATCGCAAAACTGAA
>NW_015607446.1:0-584 GCF_001515605.1 Sinocyclocheilus anshuiensis | reverse complement strand
AAGATCCTTCCTCCCAGACTCAGAGCTCTGCCATCCCATGAAGCAATACTCACCAGACACTTACTCTTCGGCACTGGGAAGCAAGGCCTTCTCGTACGACCACCCCTCCACTTATCCTTCCTTCATCGACAGCTACTACACTCCTGATTCATATGGAGATTACAGAGGGCCAACATCTTATACCACCAGCGGAGGGTCACTGTTTCCACCATCTACACTACCAACACTACTACCAAGTCTGTCTGGAGGGACATCGTCACACTTGCACTTGGTATTTACACTTCCTACAACTGATATTATTTGGGTCAAAGATGTAGATGAAGAGTTTCCATGAAAAAGAAAACTCTCTAAAACTCATATTTTAAGTTCTGCTTGTGTTCATGTTGGTTTCATATGGTAATGAAAACTGAAACAGTATCAGTTCAATAGCTCCAGAATAAATAAATAAATGGAAAAAAGTCCCTACATCTTGAATATATGTATGTGTACACATCTTAACCATTATTATCAAGCACATTTAAAAAAAAATAATTATATATATTATACATATTAATGAATTTGTAAATATTATTTATGAATATCAT
>NW_015607445.1:0-583 GCF_001515605.1 Sinocyclocheilus anshuiensis | reverse complement strand
ACATGCTGTATGTTTGAAGACCACTGTGGAATTTCAGGGACAAGTTTTGAAATCTTGTGCTTCTGTGATGCAATGCTTTGAGCAGCTGAAGCCAAATCCACATACAGTGAATGGTGAATTGTGCATGTATCTACTCCAGCACCAGATTAGAGCTTAAGCCACTGTGGCTGTCCTGATATACAGTAGAGCCCAACATATTTTTGCTACTATAGCTATGGTTATATTTAAATAGCAATTTGACATCAGAGCATTTTTATTACAATTTGAGGCCCTTTATTAGAAAGACCCAACTAACACAAATCATTGTAACTAAACTATGTCATTTCAAGTTATTTCAGCTGGTGGAGGAACAAATACATTTGTTTGTATATTTTCATTATATAATTATCAAGTAGCTAAAGGGGATGGATTTTGCAAACCATTCTTAACAATTAATTCTTCTTAAAGGAATAGTTTACCCAAAAACTAAAATTTGTTGATAATGTAGATACATTTGTTTATATACAGTTCTATTGTAGAATTTTAGCATTGCATGCTCCCCAATGGAGCCTCTGCAGTGAATGGGTGCCGTCAGAATGAGAGT
>NW_015607444.1:0-584 GCF_001515605.1 Sinocyclocheilus anshuiensis | reverse complement strand
ACACAAACAGAAATAAGGTGCTGATCTCAGATCTCAGACATCAACTAAGAAAGATTTTTTAATTCTATTTATATTTTATATTATTATTTTTAAACAACAAATCCAACAAATAAACACATTTTTTAAATTAAAAATAGAGACTACTGTTCAAAAGTTTGGTGTCAGTATGATTTTTTTTTAAAGAAATTAATCATTTTATTCAGAAAATAAATTATTAAATTACAGTAACAGTAAAGATATTTATACAATTTATACAAAACTTTTATACATTTATACAAAAGATTTCTATTTCAAATAAATATTGCTCTTTTGAACTTTGTATTTATCAAAGAATCCAAAATGTATCATAGTTTCTGCAAAAATATTAAACAACTGTTTTCTACATTAATAATGATAAATCTTGAGCACCAAACCAGCATATTACAATTATTTCTAAAGAATAGTGTGATACTAAGACTGGAGTAATGACTGCTGAAAATTCCGTTTTCGATATCAGAGGAATAAATTACATTTTAAAAATGAATTAAAATAGAAATAATTATTTAAAATTGTAATAATATTTCATAATAATACTTTTTTTTTTT
>NW_015607443.1:0-584 GCF_001515605.1 Sinocyclocheilus anshuiensis | reverse complement strand
TATTTGGGAACTGAATGTCACTTCCAACTTATGAACTATATACAGTCAAATAATTTTTCGTTACGCAGAATCTGAGCTAGTGTCACTGCCACTGACCATGATTATGTCCATATCACTTGACCACTGAGTGTAGTTTGGCCGTCTCCTCTTCTTTTTTGCAGAAAGCCAGCGTTTGACACATGGTTCAGGATCAAACTGTTCAAGTGATGGGCCTTCAGTGCTGATTGTGATCAAATCTTCCAAGGTTGACACGTGGAGTGAATTGCGTACTTTAGATTTTATCCTGTTTTGAGCTGAAAAGCCACGTTCACACTGAGCAGCTGAAATTGGTAGAACAAGCATCATCTCAACTAGATGCAAAACAATCTGGAAATCTGTGCAGTAGGGCTCTTTTGTTAGTAGGACTTCCCACAAGCTGCAATAGGATTTATCTGAAAACTGTCCTTTTACAAGGGTTTTCAGCAATCTCCATTCTGCCTGTACAGCACTGATGTCACATCCATTTTTCAGCAAGATGTATTGATACCATTTCAGCAGTATGTCAATTTCATTTACTCCAAAAGTGTAGATGTCGTCTGGCCAAG
>NW_015607442.1:0-584 GCF_001515605.1 Sinocyclocheilus anshuiensis | reverse complement strand
TATTAAGTAGTAAAAATGCTGTGATAAGTTCTTGACCTTGTTTGATTAGAAGCACTTAAGTATTCTGACGCATGTGGAAGAGTGATGTTACTTTCTCTTATTTTGTAAATATCATCCACTGGTACTATCTTTCTCTTTCTCAAATGTGACAACAAGAACCTGTTAAATGGAGGGGGAAAACATCAGAAAAGAATCAAATCTTCAATTTTTTTTGGTGCCTTTTGTGAAGCCTTGCAGATGTTTTGACAGATATCAGCGTGTGGATGCATTGCATCTAGCCTTAAGGTGTAAGGGATTTTGTTTTCTCGTTTCTTTTTTCTATATTCAGAAAGTTATTTCAAGGAAAGAAGGGAAAGGATTTGAGGGCACTGCATTTCTTTGGGATGTAAGCAAAAAGAAAACTATAAACTATATTTTTGTAACGGAAATGTACATATCTACATCTTAAGGAGTTGGAATGCTGCAGTTACCTACTGAGTAGGCATGGGATTTTTTGTATGTTATTTACATGCGGTCCATTATTTTGTCGTTTTTATTTCGTATTTGTGTTTGTTCGAAAAAGTGACTGTTTATGGCTTCTAAAC
>NW_015607441.1:0-583 GCF_001515605.1 Sinocyclocheilus anshuiensis | reverse complement strand
AGCTGGGTCGTACCACACGTTAATGTAGGGGTGCTGCAGAGCTTCCTCCACAGAGATTCGCTTGGATGCATCTATCACCAGCATTTTAGACAGCAGGTCCCGCGCCTGGCTCGCTGCATAACAAATCACATCCAGTACAAAGAGTTAATGGTGGCTTAAGTGGCTTGACATGTCACCACAGCTGATTATTCAGGCTACTCACTGTGAATGCACTGGAAATGATTAGAATTGCGAATTAGGTTGTCTGTGTTCTGCAAATATGTGTGTAAATTAAATGATGGATGAAGTCTTTCATTTCCATGGTATTTAAATACTACACTGACAGAATACCAACATTTAGACATCCACATTTGCAAGCAGCGATTACAAAGCTGCCCAAATAAGAAAAAATGCTACAGAAAAAAAATTACCTTTCAGTTTGTTGTGTTCTGACTCAGCAGGGAACAGGACATCGGGGAAGAGCTTCTCAAAGCTGAATCCAGTGTACCGCGGCCTGTTCTCCACATAGGTCCGCACAGACTGGTTGAGTTTCATCATGAACTCCTGGGATGGTGTTCCCAGCTGCTCTATGACTTTGTTCCAC
>NW_015607440.1:0-583 GCF_001515605.1 Sinocyclocheilus anshuiensis | reverse complement strand
CCAGCCGCTCTGGAGCAGCGCCATCTGATCCACCAGCGAGAGGCCAGAGAAACCTGCCAAACACAGCCAGCACATCGCAGGTAACTTACTTCAGCACATCTGTGTGTCGAGTATAAAAGCAGTAAAACCCCAGTGGCTGTGTACCTGGTATGTGTTTGGCCCAGCCGATCATAACCAGCAGCTCCCTGTTTAAGAGGTCACATAAGCACAGCAGCGTTTTAAGGTCACTGTCAGGGGTCGCGGGGTCAGGGGCGGCTCTCAGAGGAACCGGTTCAGATACAAGGAGCTGAGAGATCACTTTGTTTCCTAGAAAGGAAAAGATGAGGATGTTTTATTGATGATGTTAAACCCTTAATCAGGTTAAATCCTCAACCACTCATAATCCACTGACCACAGTCTCTAACGCTGGGCTTCATGCTCAGGTCTGCAGGTATTTTTGTTAATATTAATCATTTCGAAATGGTCTACAACTCGAATAAAGGCTGCTTTAATGGATGTTAGTATGTGTGTGGTGGGACTCACGGATCGGTTTGCTGGGATGAGCGTAAGGTGTTTTGGTGAAGAGAGAGAGCGCTGAATCCAC
>NW_015607439.1:0-583 GCF_001515605.1 Sinocyclocheilus anshuiensis | reverse complement strand
GGCATTAATGTGCTTTATAAGTACTAATAAACAGCCAATATGCTACATTAGTAATATGCACACTAATAAGCTAGTAATTTATATTAAATAGTGTTGCCCAAAGCCACCAAGCTACAAAGTATGACACTGTGAAGAAAAAAAAGTTTGAATTCAAAATAAAATGATGTTCTTACTATTTCAGCCATATTATGAATTCAGCCAGCCTTTGGCATTTAGCTTTATTTGCCTGCTTAAATAATGTTTTGGTGTAATTAGAGGCAACTAAACACTTTCTCTCTTCTCTAAAAGCAAAATGACCCTTGCCCACAAGGAATCTGTTACTTTTTCACATTGACTGCATTGACTCTGTGGGAAATTTGCAGAAGGGATATAAATATGGTTATTAAACTAAGAGTGCCACATTTAGGGTTGTGAGTATCATCTGTTTACAAATCTGCCGAACAGTTTTCACCACAAATGAAACCTAAGTTCTTGGTATAAAGGACAACAGACAAAAAACATTTCTGAAATCTCAACACCAACAGAATGAGACCCTCCATGCTGTTACGGAGACAATCAATGGTTCTTTTGTGTAGAAATAGTA
>NW_015607438.1:0-583 GCF_001515605.1 Sinocyclocheilus anshuiensis | reverse complement strand
GAGAGTCACAGTTTTGAGTTTGGGAACAATATGAGCTGCATGTGGTTGATTCACCAGCCCATCTGATCAACGTGAGGACACCACATACAATATCTATTATAGGCCTGTTAAATACCTATTAGACACCTTATTTCCAAGTTTTCAATATGTTCTTAATTTTTCTTTAATATAAACACCTCTCTGAGCTAAAATACAATGGAAAAAACTGATTTGTACTCGGGTTGGTCGCCTCAAAAGCCCGCTGTCCTTACTCTCCTGTTAATCTGAATGGTTTCTTTAGTAATTTTGTCTGCTAACAGTCAAGCTTTTGCTAACAAGATGGGTTATTAGCACTTAGTGTAAACAGACAATCCATTTAAAGGTTTTGCTAATGCAAAAACAGGTTTAACATGAACACAGAAGTCCACACATGTACAAGAAACAGTCACACAATGCTTTACTTTCTGTATCTTGATTGACAGTTGTCTCATCCAATCAGTAGTAAGCATTCCATTCACAAATGATACCTGATTACTTTGTCATTGTCATTTTTTATTTTTTTTTTGGGTGATTTGTTTTTCACTTCACAAATACTTTACAGTGT
>NW_015607437.1:0-578 GCF_001515605.1 Sinocyclocheilus anshuiensis | reverse complement strand
ACATTTAAGTAATGAGTAATATTAATTAACTACATGTACTTACTAAATAGTTAGGGTTAGGATTAGGGTTTGGATTAGGGTTTGACTATTAAATAGTGGCAGATACTGCAGCAAATAGCATCTTGTTTACTCTATGTACAAATACACTCTCAATACACCTGTAAACAGAAGTAACATGCTGTTTGTCTTAAGGGATTGTCTGAGTTATTATGGGCAGAGTTAGTGAAAACACTCTTTGCCAACAAGGTTGGCTACTATATTTGAAATACTGCCATTTTGGGTGTTCATTGTTCCCTTAATTTGACGTCCTTAATGTAAATGAAATTAATAAATGAACAAACTGTGTCTCTATCAAGTTTAAGTTCAAACGGTGGACACACTGCATTGACTGAAATAGCTGACAATGAGTCATGAAGCTGTCTTATTTTTCTCCATTTATTCTGTCACCTCCCATTTTTAAACCTATTTCTACACCGATTTTAGCCAGCTATCACACATCTATTATTCATGCTCTAATACTTTATGTTCAGGCTTACCTTCATCTCTCTCTCTCTCTCTCTCTCTCTCTCTCTCTCTCT
>NW_015607436.1:0-583 GCF_001515605.1 Sinocyclocheilus anshuiensis | reverse complement strand
TCTTAAGAGTCTGATTGAACCGTTCGACCAGCCCATCTGTCTGGGATGGTAGACCGAGGTATGAAGTTGTTTTACCCTTAGCAACTTGCACATGTCCGCCATAAGCCGGGAGACAAATGGAGTACTCTGGTCGGACAATATCTCCTTGGTGATGCCCACCCGGCTGAACAAAAGGAACAACTCCTTGGCAATACTCTTGGAGGTGACTTTTCGGAGGGGAATGGCCTCAGGATACCGTGTGGCATAATCCATGATGACCAAGTTGTGTTCATGACCCCGAGCTGACTTTGGCAATGGCCCCACCAGGTCCATCCCGATGCGCTCAAAAGGTACCTCTATAATGGGCAGTGAAATAAAGGGGCAGGGGGGTGGTTTCTGTGGGGCGGTGCTCTGACAGACTTTGCAGCTTCTACAGAAACGCCTCACCTCTGCATTTACTCCTGGCCAGTGGAATCGATCCCTGATCCGCTGAAGCGTGTTATCTGGACCCAGGTGCCCTGCCAGTGGTTGCGAGTGGGCCAGGGACAGAACCATTTCGGTCTTGGTTTGAGGCACCACCAACAGACGCTTTTCCTCACCCCTC
>NW_015607435.1:0-583 GCF_001515605.1 Sinocyclocheilus anshuiensis | reverse complement strand
TTTCCTCTACACAAACTTTTATCTTACAATTCAGAATTTTTTTCTGACAATTCTGAGTTTCAATCTCACAATACTGATTCAGAATCAGACTTTCTTGCTGAGAATTCAGAATGGTAAGATATAAATTCACAATTCTGAGAAAAAGTCAGAATTGCTGATCTGAATTCGCAACTGTGAGAAAAAAAGCCACAATTGTGGGCAGCAATTACCTTTTTAATTTTTATTCTGTGGCTGAAGAAAAAAAAAGCAAAATTACAAGATGTAAACTCCAAAATCTTAGAAAAATATTGCGTTATAAACTTTTTTTTTTTTTGCATTTGAAAGTATACATCTCACAATTCTGACTTTTCCCCCATAATTCTGACTTTATATCTTGTAATTCTCAGAATTGTGAAAAACAAAGTATGACTTGTGAGATAAAAAGTTGCAATTATCTTTTTTTTTTTACTAAAAAGTTACTAAAAAACAGTAAACTACATTAAATTTTTTTAAAATTTAAATTAAATTTATTTTTTTTTAACCTGTGTGTGCTCCAGCATGCGGTATTGTTTGTGTCTACAGTGCTACGTGTGATTCCCCGTGA
>NW_015607434.1:0-583 GCF_001515605.1 Sinocyclocheilus anshuiensis | reverse complement strand
TACTCAATAAACAAAGCAGCATTTGTTACTTGTACAATAAAAGACTGAGTGCTGTATTCCAGATTTTACCTTATCTTTAAGCAGCAGTACATCACTGCAATGATGGTTCCCAGTAATAAAACTGCACCACAGCTAATTCCAATGACTTCTTCAGGACTAGACAAATGCTGGGTGTCCAAAATAACATGTTCACAGCGCACACCGCTGTACATTTTGTCACACCTAAAGACAGTAGAAATCATGTTTGTTAGGAAGGTCTTGGAATCCATCGTTTTCAACAGTTAAACACCCTATGAAATGGCCTGTTGACTACAGTTATTTTTCCACATGTCGATTCCTTGTGAAACAGGAAATTTGGGTGGGATATTTGTAAGAGATCATCCTATTTTATAAACATCCACAAGGCTTTATTCACAACCCAAGCTTTGCAACTTGCTAGTTTGCGAAACAAACCAACATGAACTAGATAATCAAGACTTGATCAGTGTCAATTGATTGATGAGGTTTAAAATGTAGGATTATTGAGTAGATGAGTTGTTTTTGGTGGCTGCTCTCACCGACAGATAGGGGTTTCCAGGTCGGA
>NW_015607433.1:0-583 GCF_001515605.1 Sinocyclocheilus anshuiensis | reverse complement strand
CCCCCCCCTTTAAAGGGACTTTTTTTTTCCTTAAAGGGACTTTGATTATATGCAAGAACAGTTTCTTAAAAATACAGTTGTACACTAAGTACACTACACATGCATATTCAAAATGATTAAGGTCATGGTCACTGACCATGCCAAGGTGTTGCTATGTGGTTGCTAAGGTGTTCAGAATAGGTTTTAGCACATTATTATGTGGCTGTTTGGTGGTTGCTTACATACTAATACACATGCAAAGTATTTGATTATAATTTTAACTGTGGTGTGTTATTTGATATTTTATTTAAAGTATATGTATTTTAAATGCACTAAATTGCATCGTCATCATCACAAATGTGTAATTAATAATATATTTAAATACATGACATACAAAAAAAAGTTTTACAAAATAAATTCGTTTTCCATAAATGCTTGTTAGAACATTCAGCAGTACACTTAAACCACATTGCAAAGACAGAACAATTATGAAAACACATATAAAGATGTAGTTAAGTCCTACGTAAAGGCATAGTTCACCCAAAAATTACAGAATGTAGGTAACCAAAAAGTTGACGGTAGCCATTGACTTCCATAGTATGGG
>NW_015607432.1:0-583 GCF_001515605.1 Sinocyclocheilus anshuiensis | reverse complement strand
CTGATGCTGAGCTCTGGAGTGATCAGTGCAGCAGGGGAAGATGCGTGTGCTTGCTGACTGCTGGACGGTGCGAGGTGGTGAAGAGGGATGTTGCTCTGAGTACAGCTAACAGCCATCATCTCGATCCATTTACGCGCTGGAGTTTCAGAGCTTTTTCTTTTTCCTTTCTTTTTTTCGTTCTTTTGCTTTCTTTTCCGTAAAAGTTTCCGCTATGATTTCGACTCATTAATAATTGAGTGGATTTACTTTCCCGCGGTTTTATCCCTCGTACGCGGCTACACCTGTGCGCAGTGCCCTCAGTAAGCGTGCGCTCTTACTCCGCATCGCACCTGCCCGCCGCTCGCTCACCGTGTCGCGCCACAGCTGGATCTCAGCTTGGAGACAATCAGCCCCGGAGCGCACGCTTCATATGCATCCCTTCCGCTGGAACTACTAAGTACAGATATCCATATTCCTGCGCAACGGCTGTTTCTGGAGGAAGTGTGCAGTGGGCAAAGAAAAATCTTAGTTTGGAGATTGAAAGGAGCGGGGCATGTGGATATTGGCCATCATCTTTTTCCAGTGCATTTTGAATGGTGAGTAG
>NW_015607431.1:0-583 GCF_001515605.1 Sinocyclocheilus anshuiensis | reverse complement strand
CTTACAGATCATCAGAAAGCCAGAAAACTCCCTTTAACTGCTGAATTGGGAGGCTGCATTCACTCCCACTATATGTAATTATTAATTAAAATAATGACTGACAGCACAGTTGGCTGAAGTGCAGAAGAGCTTTTGCTGCACTTAGTATTTGAAATAGAATAAAGTCATTTAACAATGCCTGAAAGTTCCTTTGTTGTGTATCTTGGAAATATCCACCCAAGGACACCCTTTATGCAAATGGGAAAGAAAAGTGTTTTTCAAGCATGGAGGACATTGATTATATTTCATTATTTTTGACCAAAAATGTACCTCAGCTGTGAGAGCTTTGTGGGCTGTGCCGAGTGATTTACTATTTCTGTTGTTAATGTAGTGCGCTGGGTTTACAGTGATGAGAGATTCTGCTGAGCAGAAGTGTTTGTATTAATATTTTCCTGTTTCACTGTTCATGAAGGGGCAAGTATGGACTGAAGTGCAAATTTTAATATGAATAATGACAGAAAATATTTCATGGAATGTTCCAGGTTCAATAGAAGTGCTACCTTAGAAAATAATATCCTCTCACTCCAATTGGGGTGGGGGGGGG
>NW_015607430.1:0-583 GCF_001515605.1 Sinocyclocheilus anshuiensis | reverse complement strand
CTCCCGCAGGAGCCTTATCTGTATTTCCCCACTGCCGCAGCAGTGCCTGCTCCCGCAGTGTTAAGGACAATGATATGGACAATATGATGCACAGTGAGATGGACAGTGTGATGCATAATGAGATGGACAATGAGATGCACAGTGTGATGGTCAGTGTGATGGACAGTGTGATGCACAGTGAGATGGTGGACAGTGTGATGCACAGTGAGATGTACAGTGTGATGGACAGTGAGATGATCAGTGTTGAGGACAATGATATGGACAGTGTGATGCACCTCACACTGACCAGTGAAATGGTCACAATGTGATGGCCAGTGTGATGGTCAGTGAGATGGAGAGTGTGATGGACAGTGAGACAGCCATTGAGATGGACAGTGTGATTGACAGTGAAATAGTGGACAGTGAGGTGGTTCACAGTGAGATGGACAGCAATATACACAGTGTGATGGACAGTGAGATAGCAGACAGTGTGATGCACAGTGAGGTGGACAGTGTGATGTACAGTAAAGGTCTACACGGAGGACCCGAGACCCAAGGACCGGGTCGGGTCCCAATCTATTACTTCGGGTCCCGGGTCTGTTTA
>NW_015607429.1:0-583 GCF_001515605.1 Sinocyclocheilus anshuiensis | reverse complement strand
TTGTACTATTCGTTCCTTCGTTTTTAACAAATCGTAGCCATGTTGGACTGTTTTGTTCCCATATTTTAGTAAATCTTAGCCACATAATACTAATTCCTTCCTTCGTTTTAGTAAATCGTGGCCACGTTGTCAAAGAACATGAAAATAATGTCTCTGAATTCAACTTTATGATTTAAGGTAACAGTTTGGAGATATTTGACTGAATAAGTCCTAATTTGACATAATTAGTTCTAGCAGACGGACCAAAGCACATTTTCTGAATGTTTTGTACAATAAACTATACTTGTGTCGTACTTTCAGCACACTTTGACCGAAAAATGCAAACTGCTGATTCGCCAGCACGAAGACGCCAAAGAGCTGAAAGAGAACTTGGACCGAAGGGAACGTCTAGTTTATGAGATTCTGGCCAGTCACCTCAGCGAAGAGCGTCTCGCAGACTACCGGTACTTCGTCAAAATGAAGTCAGCGCTCATCATTGAGCAGCGTAAACTGGAGGATAAGATCAAACTGGGTGAAGAGCAGCTCAAATGTCTGAAGGACAGTCTGCCGCTGGACCAGAGACTGCTGTACTGAACCATACTGA
>NW_015607428.1:0-583 GCF_001515605.1 Sinocyclocheilus anshuiensis | reverse complement strand
TGCAAGGAATTAAATTCAATCCTCACCTGAGTCTGCAGGCAGTCCTAGCCCTGGGAAAGGCAGCAAAGCTGCAAAGCACAGAAGACTAATCACTGTCAGAGCCATTCTAGACGTCTGCCCAGTGTTTCTGAATGTCTCTCACAACCACACACACTATTTATATTCTGGGTTTTCTTTGCATGCCAAATTCTAGATAATAAATAATCAGTTTTATGGAGAAGCCTTATCTCTTACCTCTTAGAAAGGTGTGGACTGCTAAAGGATTTTTGCCATGGATTAACTGATGCTTGTTTCTGAGAACTATTGAGTGCAAACTCTGATAACATTGAAAGTAGAGAAGTAATTATTTGGCATGGACCCTGTGACCATATTATTTCTTGTATGTTGTAAAATGTGACAAGTCAAATATGGTCTAGAGGGTGAGGATTATGTGGTTATGTTATGATTTACCACTGACCTCTCTTACCTCTTAAAAGTTTGTGTGCTTTTCATTAATAAACATTAATTATTAACCACCACAACATAACCTGACCACTGTTTCTTCATCTCCAGAGATGTGCAGGTACTGTCTTTAAGTATTCTG
>NW_015607427.1:0-583 GCF_001515605.1 Sinocyclocheilus anshuiensis | reverse complement strand
CTCGCACGTCCTGAAAACCCCGGATGGGAGGGTGGTGTGCCCGATCCTGCGGGCGTACACATGCCCCCTATGCAGTGCCAACGGGGACAACGCGCATACTATAAAATACTGCCCTCTCTCCAAAGACCAGCCTGCCCAGAGAGTGCTGAGGGGAGGCAGAGCTGTGGGTGGTAAGCGAGTGAAAATCTTCTAAAAAGACTCCTATAGACTTACATGTATTGCACTGAACAATTTCTTTCAGATGACTGTTCTGATTGACTGGCTTTCCGAGACTTAACTACTAGGCAAACAAATAAGATGATATCAATGTTTTGTTAAACGAAAAAAAAAAATCTTATATTTTTATAGATACTTTATTTCCATAGTTTATTGCATACTTTATTCATGAAAAGCTTTTTTTTTTTCCTTTTCACGCATAGGTTTTAGATGTTTATTTACGATTCATAGTCACGTTTTGTGTGTTCAACTCAAGTATTTTCTTTACTGTAAGCTAAGCTTGCACCTCGTTTTTGTCTTTAAACCAAAGTTTATTTAGCCATTAAGCGATTTTAAAGAATGTTCCACATGTCTGCATTTATTAACT
>NW_015607426.1:0-583 GCF_001515605.1 Sinocyclocheilus anshuiensis | reverse complement strand
ATAAAATATGTGTTTTCTTTTGACAGAGCTTATTTTTCACTGCATGTGGTATCATTCGTCTGGGAGAGTTTGGAGAGATTAATGAATGGTATTTAGCAGCTGTACTTCAAAACAATGCATTGCACACCCTTCAGCAATAAATAATGCATGTAGTTCATATAATGAACATAATATGTACCATTTATTTCCAGGTCCACGGATACACAAACAACAGACACTGAAGCTCTTGCATATGTTGCACCTGAGAACTTGAGTGGCAGACCGTATGATGAGAAAACGTAATATCAGAACTGCCACATTAACTTGCTATATGAATATTCCAAATCAAAGCATTGAAAATCCTTTATAATATTCACTTTCTTTTTCAGTGAAATTTGGAGGTTGGGATGTGTCATCTATGAGCTGTGCATGCTGAAGTGCGCGGTAAGATTTTTGGTTCAGTTTAATCCTTCGTATAACTAAATTCATTGAGTTTGTAATATATTGCAGAAATGTAAAGCTTTCAGAAAGGCCAAGACTGTACAATTTGATATCATTAATACAAGTTATCTAGCTGGCAAAATTGATATTATTGTACAATACT
>NW_015607425.1:0-583 GCF_001515605.1 Sinocyclocheilus anshuiensis | reverse complement strand
CTCTGTCAGAAAAACACTTAAAATCTGCAGTTTAGACATTGTGCGCTGATAAAATGTCACGGAAGTGTCTATCCACCTCTTATTTCCACATCCATAACATTTCTCATCTGTTGTTTTGTCTGCGTTCATCCTGCTGTAGCTCATTAACAATTAGTGCCACCTGCTGGTCTGGATGTGCATCTCTGCTTTGTATATAAATATATAGTCTTTCTCTCTCTCTATACACCCACACACACACTTTAATGTTTTCTACATAAAATACATATTTTATATTTAAAAATAAATCTGTTATCAGTGACTAATGGCAAATTAACACTGTTTAATTGATCAATTTTGCCACAAAAAAACCTATAAAGTGAAAATATCTGACTGTTGAATGATTTGATTTACCAGTCAGAATCAATATTTCCAGAGAGCTGTAAAATAATGTTTTCCTTTAATGACAGTTCATCTGTGTTAAAAAGCCCTTTTGGTCCATTACAAACTATAATTGGTAACTCAGTGGACATCTCGCTACCAGACCATATCATTCCAAGAATTTAAGATTTGAGGAACAAATATGCGCCAAATAATCTCTCTCTCT
>NW_015607424.1:0-583 GCF_001515605.1 Sinocyclocheilus anshuiensis | reverse complement strand
CTCTGTCCCCACTGGAGAGGGTCAGTCAGCTTCTGCCTGAAGACAGATTAAGTCAAGAGGTTTGGGATCTACGGGACACTAGAAACACTGAGGTGGAACAGGACAGCCAGAGTCTGGGGAAGGAGCGAAAAGAAGCAACAGAGGAACCTCAAGGATCTTTTGCTCCACATCACGTGTGCGGGTTCCTGGGGAAAGCCCAATATGTTTTGGAGAGACTCTGCTGGCAGAGTTCCGTCGAAAGAGACCTTTAGAGTTTCGGAAGATGTTCCAGCTAAAGGAGGGACTGAAGCTCCATAGTAACTGGGGATTAATAGCTCATAATGACATGGAGGGGCGTACTGCTGGAAGCATCATACGCACTTCAATGGGAATCCCGATTGTCATTCGCCAACCCAGCCTTGATGAGTTCACTCTCTTCATGAAGAGAGGGCCAGCTATTGCATACCCTAAAGTAAGAAATAAACATCACAAAACAGCAGTCATTCATCTACACATTAATGAATCATTGATATCTGCACTCTTATCACACAGGTGATGCAGACACATCTGGATATTTGGGTTAAACTGTTCTGGAACAGTGTTG
>NW_015607423.1:0-583 GCF_001515605.1 Sinocyclocheilus anshuiensis | reverse complement strand
CCCTGCATATGCAAATCTTTTTGACGTCATTCTACCTTCATAAAACCGCTTTGTTTTGTCCTAAGTAATAGGATATCACACCATGAGATAAGAACTATATTATTGCTTTCTCTACTGCTACCTACTGGTAACTGTCTGCGAACACCTCAGCCAGGAACCTTATTAGAATTAATGCAAAATCTTACAACACGTGCAAAATATCACAAGACGCTACTTTTGTTATTATTTCGCATGATCAGATCATAATTTTTCTTTCATTTTAATTAAAAAACTGTCTGTTCCATCTGGACAAATCCTTGATTTATCATTTCGGAAATAATCTTTATTTTGAAAAATAAAGGGGCAAATAACCCGGAAGTAACATGTCCTGCCACGTCAGTGGTGTGTTTAGCTTTCAAGCTGTCAAGTGCCTGAGAAAGTTCAGCAGTTCAGCTATAACTCAATGGAGGAGGCTTTCTATGCATTTTAAAGAATAAATTAAGTTTTCTTCCACGTAAACACTATGAGATACCCTTTTCTCTTAATTTTGGCTGTGTACATAGCCTTTGCAAATGCCACCGAATTAACTTTTGAATTGCCCGAT
>NW_015607422.1:0-583 GCF_001515605.1 Sinocyclocheilus anshuiensis | reverse complement strand
GCCCCCTGGATCTTGTGTTCTGCAGTGAGGACCATCTCGAAAAACCTGTAGCACACAATCTACTACATGCCTTCTGTTGCCTGATTGATAGTTTATACTTTAACAAGTTGAAAGCCTTAAAACTAAGCATTTAAATATCATCCAAGACATATTATTGGGAAATATGGAGTGATAACTGATTTTTATAAGCATTTTATGTAAGTAGCCTGTTATAAAGGTCTCATTGATTTACATCACAAACGATCAGAATCACAGGCTTCACAGGTTTAAAAAGCACCGTATATTTCCCAGATGAACACTGCAATCATCTCAAGACTAGTTGGACAATTTGGAGCCACTGAGCTTCATTAGTTCTCACCTGTAATTTGTGCAACAGGTCGACAGTGAGAGCGAGCCAATCAGGACAGAGTTTCTCCAGCTCCAGCGTGATGAGGCCGAGGGACAGCAGTGAGCCGCGCACCGGCAGCAGTGCATTGTGGGCCAGACAGTGGAAGAGCTGCTGGGTGAGCAGAGCCACGTGCTGAGACGGGTTCAGAGCCGACAACGCCATGTTCAGCCGCCCGGACTTACAGCTCAGAACCAT
>NW_015607421.1:0-583 GCF_001515605.1 Sinocyclocheilus anshuiensis | reverse complement strand
TCTCTCTCTCTCTCTCTCTTGCTTCTCTTTTTTTGCTTTTTTTCTACCTTTCATGATTTCGTTCCTCCGTGTGTTGGTTGCCATGGTTTCCCTCACAGAGTGTAGTTGAGGTGTGCAAGCCCGCCCATGCCTTTAGTTTTCATTGTGTTGTCAATCAGCCTGACATCTCTATTTACGATCTCAGTTTGAGAAAACGCCAGGAAAGAATCTTGGCTTGAGCAATTTATACAAATAACGGCCATGTATAGCTCTGGACTGTTTCACTCTCAAGACTTGTATAGCATTTAAAGCCTACATTAGACAGTATTCTGCTTGTTCTTTGTTTCAGATGTTTAGTTCCTTTACTTTTGGTAAGCCAAAATAATTAATTTTCCTTTTTTTTCCATTTGTGTCTGTGAAAAAAATTGTAAAATAATATTAAAATCATTAATTCAGTTCATTGAATGCTTATTTATTTATTTGTTTATACTACCGTTCAACATTTTAGGGTCAGATAATTGTAAAATGAAATTAATACTTTTATTTAGGATGGGTGCATTAAATTGATCAAAAGTGAAAGTGAAACAAAATATTTCTATTATTT
>NW_015607420.1:0-572 GCF_001515605.1 Sinocyclocheilus anshuiensis | reverse complement strand
TGTGTGTGTGTGTGTGTGTGTGTGTGTGTACTGTATTTGTATACTGTATATGTATGTGTAAGCGCTTTGCCTAAATGACTAAATCATATCAAATGACACCTGATTGCTGTTAAATAACTTTTAGACCCCACTTTATTCTTTTTGTCTTTCTCTCCCCAACCTTGTAGAAGCAGATGCCGTTCTTCAGCCCGATCTTCAGAGACTCCTCCAGGCTGGGCTGCAGGGCGAAGCTCAGAATCATGGCCACCAGCAGCAGGGAGGTGATGAAGACAGAGAAGCAGAAGAACGGAGGAAGAAACGTCTTCCAGCGTGGGAAACGTGAGGGGTTCAGTGAGTCCTGGCAGACTTTACCAGCACAGATGTTGATGCCCACTGATGCTAACCCCACTGCCATCAGCAGATTTGGCACAATGTGGATGTCCATACTGTGCATCACCTGTGTAGAGTGAGAAAGGTTGAATGTTTGTTATTTTTGTTTTATTTTTTTTAAATCCTTAATTTCTTTCCACAATGCTCTTTTCACTCATTAATTGCTGTTAATAGTGTTCATCGTCTGTTTGATTATGTCTTTA
>NW_015607419.1:0-583 GCF_001515605.1 Sinocyclocheilus anshuiensis | reverse complement strand
TCTGTCCCCCTCACTTCTGAAATGATGGCTACGCCCCTGGATGAAGCGGTGGAGTAACTCCCGGAACACCTCATTCATGAACCCTTGGAAGATTGACTGTGAGTTGGAAAGCCTGTATGGCATTATCCTATATTTGTAGTGGCCTGTTGGAGTGATGAAAGCCGTATTCCACTCATCTGCCTTGCGAATTCGAATGAGGTTATAGGCACTTCGAAGGTCCAACTTAGAGAAGATGCAAGCTCCACGGAGTTCCTCAAGGGTAGCTGGAACTAGAGGAAGAGGATATGTATATTTGACCATTTGGGCATTGAGTGCACGATAATCTATGCATGGCCGCAAGCCCCCGTCCTTTTTTCCCACAAAGAAGAAGCTAGATTTGGCTGGAGATGTTATTATTTATTATGAATTATTATTTTAGTTAAACACGGCATATTTGTTTAGTGATAACTACAAAAAAAAAGATAAACAAAACCGTAAAACCATAAACAAAACGGTCTTTGTTCTGGTTCAAGCTCCGCCTACTTCCGGTTTTATCATTATTGATAAACAGATACAGATCTGTTTTATTACAGATACAGATAAT
>NW_015607418.1:0-583 GCF_001515605.1 Sinocyclocheilus anshuiensis | reverse complement strand
GGTGCGTCAGATCGGCCAGCTGAAATGGGTGCCGGAAACACCTGCCATAGGTGAGTGTGAACGCCATGTGCAACCGTTTGTCATCCGGTTTTTATGCAATTGCTGTTTGATTTACCAAAACTAAAACGTGTCTTCTTAAAGTTTAATATCGTTGTCCCTGCTTTGATATTTACTATGGTAAACGGAGATGCCTTCAAACTATAACTACACCTTTTTTTAATAGTAAAATCATTGGTCCTTTTTGGATCTTTTTATGTGTTTACTTACTTTTATCATAGAGTTTTTGAAGCAACATTATCAATTAGGTGTTTTTGCAGAAACAACTGTATGGTTATGGTTACTATGGAAAATCTTTCTATTGTGGTGCAACAACCAGGTGCTTTGGGTCCTATATTGTTTCATAGCACGTTTTAATGATGAAAAGCTATATTTAAAGTAATAGTATACTGTATACTAAAAAATGAAAATTTGTTAAAAAAAAAAATTACTCATCCTTAGACCATCCAATATATAGATGAGTTTGTTTCTTCATCTGAGGAGATCTGGAGAAATGTAGCATTATATCACTTGCTCACCAATGGAT
>NW_015607417.1:0-582 GCF_001515605.1 Sinocyclocheilus anshuiensis | reverse complement strand
CCAGCCCGGCCCAGCTGCACGCTTTCTGCTCTCAGGATTATGACACAAGATAAATTTATGCACATGTAATTTGGGATGTGGTACAGAGAGAGAAAGAAAGAGCGCTGAGAGACAGGGAGGGTGAACGGAGATGAGGACACAGCTGGATGAGAGGGTCTTTATATAGCATCACAACAGATGCCACACCTTGAAGTTTGACAAGAAATGAAAGTTCATGGAAGTTCAAAGGATGACAATGTGCATATGTATGTGACATGCGGATTTTGAGTAGGCAGATACAATGAGCAAGAGCAATGTAAAAATAAATAAATAAATACAAAACTGTATTCAAAAATTGTATAGATGTCTTAATTATTTATGCACTAATGTATTGTAGTGCATAAATGTAAATGTATTTAACGCTTTTGAAAGAAGTATCTAATGCTCACCAAGGCTGAATTTATTTGATCAAAAATAAAGTAAAAACAGTAATATTGTTCAATTTTCAATTTTAATGTATTTTAAAATGTAATTTATTCCTGGGAAGGCAAAGCTGAGTTTTCTGCAGCCATTACTCCAGTCTTCAGTGTCACATGATCCTTC
>NW_015607416.1:0-583 GCF_001515605.1 Sinocyclocheilus anshuiensis | reverse complement strand
CACTGTAAATCTAGGAACTTTTTTTAATAGTTTTTTTTTTTTTTTAACACCTGCCAGGTTGTTTCTAACAGTAGAAAACATGTTTACTTTTGAAAGTTGCCATCTGTTGCTGTAGTTCCAGCATCCACCAGCAGGGGTTTAGACGAACCGTAACCAGAATCGTCTAACAGGAACCTGCTAACCAACCAATTTCTGAACTATTGGTTTCTAATACAGCGGCTGAGGAAGTGACATCAATTTGACGCAATCTTTTCCGTCATTTCCGTAATCCATTTTTCTATATTTGTTCTTGTTTTGGAAAGTCATCTAAATGCAATTAAACAACTAAACTTTGTTCACTAAACATGAACAAAATAATAACTTCTGCTGTAGTCTCTCATTAAACAGATCATTGCCGCACAGTTTATCTGTCTATGACAACTTCTGCTGCAGGGAAACCCCGGAAATGTGAATAAGGAACCATACTTTCAGTTGCGTACAATATACGTTACTGATTAGCTATGATCATCAGGTATGTTTATGATTTTTTAACAACATCCTATTTACGCAAAACACATTGTACTCCTACACATTTCACTTTAAA
>NW_015607415.1:0-580 GCF_001515605.1 Sinocyclocheilus anshuiensis | reverse complement strand
GTATCCCCCGGCAACCAGAGCACTTACCCGTGTGCGCATGGGAGAAAGCAGCCCTTCCATGTCTTCTGCTCATTCCTCAGAATACCCACAATCCATTCACTTGGCCATCATCCGGTAATGTATCCAAACCAGTCCACGCTCACCGAGCAATGAGCGCAGCTCTGGGCGCACACCCGTGGACGCTCTCTCACACACACACACACACACACACACATGTACGCACACACTCAACGTCAGAGCATCCCCCACCCCTGCAGGAAAGCCTCTGTGTGTGTGTTCATAAACCGTAGGAGTTTGTACTTGAGAAAAGGTTGCTGCATTGTGTGTGTGTGTGTGATAAACAACCACCAGCATTATTAGCCTCTATAAAAAACACAGAAATTCTCTTTCCACTTTCCTTCAAAATCACTGCTGCTAAAGGGCATTTGGACTCTGGTGTGAAATGAACATTTCTCCATTCCAAAGATAAGTAGACTGCCTACCTAGACAAATAATTAAGAATTAATTAATAAACTGAATTTGAAAATAATAAAATCAGATAGATAGATATAGATAGATAGATAGATAGATAGATAGATAG
>NW_015607414.1:0-583 GCF_001515605.1 Sinocyclocheilus anshuiensis | reverse complement strand
TTAATTTCATAATGTTCATGCATATTCCCTCAAGACTTCAACTATTTATACTGTATGAGCCACTGCATATATATTCTGTCTGAATAATAACAAAGCAATCTCCAAGAATTTTCTCACCATCCTTTAGGTCACCTGATTTCCATCCTTACAGTACAAATAGGTGTAAAAAGTAATGTGCATTATAATTAAAATCACAACATATGAAATATTTCTTCTTTTATATACAGTATTATCTACAGATGAAGCCACAATCTAAGTGCATAAGGGAAAATGCTTCTATTTCCATGCATTTTTTTCATTTATTACAAATTTCTTTCCATTACAAATTGTGTTTCTCAAATGCAATTGTAAAGTGTAAATCATCCATTTTGCTCAAAAAAAGAGTAAAAGAGTATGCATGTCATTTTAAATGAGTCATTACAAGGACTTATAAGAGTCATTTGTTTGTGAATCGGACTACATTGATCGTGCTGCATGTTTTTGGTTCACTAAAAGAATTGGTTTAAAATAATCATTTATTCGTGAATCAGACTACTGCTCATGCTGTATGGTTTTGCTTCACTAAAAATAATTGTTTAAAAGT
>NW_015607413.1:0-582 GCF_001515605.1 Sinocyclocheilus anshuiensis | reverse complement strand
TCAGTGTCACATGATCCTTCAGAAATCATTCTAATATGCAGATATTAATACTGATATTAATATGCATTTACATCTATCTATGTAAAAATCTGTGATTGTTGTGTGCAGTGGTATTTAAGATTACGATTTTGAAAAAGATTACGTATAAGATTACGTTTTCTTAGTACGTTTCCTTCATCTTTCTTAATATCATATCTAGACTTAGGTCTATATCTAGACTTAATATTAAATACATCTTTTATATTGTCTGCTGATTCTTCATGCATCAATGTTACACTTTCATCTCCATGTAAACTATACTGTAGTTATGCATATATGCTGTACTATAGTTATGTAGTATGCATAATACATAAAATACAAACATTATGCACATGCATTTTTTTGTGCATTAACAAATAATCTTTAATTAAATGCATTGTTTATGTCTCTTATTTTGGCTATTCTTCATGCATCACTGTTACACTTTCATCTCCATGTAAACTAGAAGTAGTGCACTGTAAGATTTTGTCTCTGAATTTTGTGTAGAGTTTACAGTGGAGAATATCACTACAACTTCACTCACTTAGACCAGCTGATTGACCT
>NW_015607412.1:0-583 GCF_001515605.1 Sinocyclocheilus anshuiensis | reverse complement strand
CTCATCTCAGGGAACCGAGGTTACGTGAGTAACCGAGAGTGTTATACAGAGTTAAATGCCACCTACCAGCCAATCAGAAATTAGGATGTTGTTGTTTCCGCGTAAATTACGTGATCCCGCCGCAAGCACGTTCGTTACTAAGTAGCATGGATGCGCGCGAAGTTGGAAGCGCACGATCCGATGAATGCTGTTTTTTTTTTTTAGCAGTTTGTTTTTATGATTTCTGGACAAAATCACTTGCCTGTGATCAAATATAGTGAGAGCTGATGTTGAGGAATATAGTCAAATTTGTGCTAAATTATTATTAATGCAGTCTAACTCTCCAACAACTGCTTTGCAACCAGAAGCTTAGCTCTGGCTACCTGAAACTAAGAGAAGTACTAGAGATGTTAGAACAATTCTGATAAAAGACAGACAAATTCATCCAAATAAAATATTTTTTTTTATATAAAGTATCAAAAAATAAATAAATAAATTTGGCCCCAAACATGCCAACTGAACAGCAGTGCTCTATGCACTATGTACATACTGCACACACACAGTAGGATTGCAGAACTTGCCCTGAGCATGTATGTCAAGCTGT
>NW_015607411.1:0-583 GCF_001515605.1 Sinocyclocheilus anshuiensis | reverse complement strand
AATTAATGACAGAATTTTCATTTTTGAGTGAACTATCCCTTTAACTATATGTTAATTTTTAATAGTTTAAGTACATATTATGCAACGATAATCTGAAATAAAAACGTTTTTTTTTTTTTATTTGTGTGTAAAAATGGTCTTAACTCTTGGCATTCTGGTCAAATCAAAAAACTGCATATGATATTATCTACAGTTCGTTCCTACAGGAAGTTGAAGTTGAGTGCACAGAATTGTGGGATATAGTATCTCGCAGTGTATTCGATGCATTTTTCTCTATACAGAAAATCAGCAGATACACCATCCTTTATTAAATACTTTGAGTATTGAATTTGTTTCCTACAAACATTATATGCACCATCTGTGTTTAGCATTGAAAAGAACCTAGAAAAACTTGATCGTAAAACGGTGAACGAGAGCAAAAATGCTAACACATAGCTTTGTTCTACATTAAGACATCAGGTGTAAATCTCCTCGCCAATGGTCTTATTCCAAGCAAGAAGGGTTTATATGGAAAACAAAAGACCAGGGGAGAAGACCTGCTCCCTCCCCCTGTGCCAGCGTAATGGCGGGTGGATACAGATGT
>NW_015607410.1:0-583 GCF_001515605.1 Sinocyclocheilus anshuiensis | reverse complement strand
ACAGAGCGGGGAGAGCAGCAAGTCAAACCCCCAAAACAAACCATATGCCGATACCCCAACACAATTAATGCAATTCAATGGTCAGTGACAGGAAATGTTGGCTTAATGATCATATTTATGGGAGAAGCATCACCCCAAGCTCAGCAAGCGAGGACATGCAGCAAGTGTGTTGCTTTGAGCTGCTTAGCAACTGTGATCATAAAAGGGGGAAGCATACACCCCTAATACAACAGCAGCAAGTCTAATACAAAAGCATGTTGTATAAAATTAAAGTGTCTAACATGCTATTAACACATGAAGGGGGAAGCATCACCCCAAGTGCAGCAAGCATGTTGCTCAAGCTGCTTTAAAGCAAATGTGTGATTGTAAAGGGGGAAGCGTACACCCCTAGCAGCCGCAAGGTAAATACAACAAGCATGTTGTATATTGCATAATTAGTATACCGGTGGCAGTCCGGCAGAGAAAGCATACACCCTGCGGAAATAACTTCGAATGATTGTTCGCAATAGCATTCAGTGAATAGAATGAAACAACGATAATAATACAACAAAACATGAAAAGAGGAGAAAAAGAAAAAGAAAAA
>NW_015607409.1:0-583 GCF_001515605.1 Sinocyclocheilus anshuiensis | reverse complement strand
TGGAGATCAAAATTAGAGAACAATCTATAAATACTTGATTTTTTCCCCCAAATATTGTTAATCTTCATCGCTCAAAAGCCATTACTGTAGATGGAAAGTGAATTTGGCCAGATCTGCATTGGCTGAGGCTTGAGCAATAAGGCATAGCCAAAGGTTCTGCTCCTTCAAGACTCTCATCGGAAAAAGAGAGAGAAGATAGAGAGGACACCACTGAAGTTCAGTGAAGTTCGACAGCAATACTTACAGGTCATTAAAGTATTTGATATGCATGTAGCACACTAAATTGGACATTTGAATTTGAAATAAAGCAGGCACATTCAAAAAACATTTGCTATATCACTAATGATCCCAATCCAATCTGGAATATTTACGACTGACATAATATTTCATATACATTTTTGAAAGAATGTAACAGTCTAGACATAATTCTTTTAGCAACTGGACAGCTGTGTTTGATAGAACTTTATCATAAAAAAATATGGTAGCAACATTTATGTTTTACGGACTGAACTTAAATTTACCATAAAAATTAATATTTTATTAAAGGGATAGTTCACCCAAAAATGAAAATTACCCCATAATT
>NW_015607408.1:0-583 GCF_001515605.1 Sinocyclocheilus anshuiensis | reverse complement strand
TAAACCAAAAGTGAGAAACAGCTTGTTTGGTAGGAATTAGGGGTTAACGTTTCCCTTTTTCCACTCACTGAATGCTTGTCCATGTCTACATTTTATGTAGAATTAAGCATGAATTTGATGTACTAATGGTTTTTCAAATATACCATAACAGTTTTGTGTATACATCATATTAAGCACATCCAAACAAATTGTATGGAATTTAAATTTTGTGAGTCAAGTAGACAAAATGATTTTGTAACCATCATCTTGCTTTCCAAAGCTTACTTTTCAAAGCTCTTTAGCATGTCTATTTTAAGAAGGTATCGCTCTCAGTGGTTGATTAGTTGCCTAGGCCTCTCTTATTGTCATCTCATGCCTGTCTGTGTCTCGCAGACATGGGGCCCCTTAGCAATGCAGCCATTAACTAAGGTCATTACAGAGAGAGACTTTGTCATTAAGACCACATGGGTTCTCCATGAGTCATGCAAATGACTTTTTGCATTTATCGTTTTATTTTGTATATTCTCCTTCACTATTGATTTCTTCATGAGTTTAGATGAATTTGAAGTGAACATAGTATCACCTTCAAGTGTCTAGAGAGGTG
>NW_015607407.1:0-583 GCF_001515605.1 Sinocyclocheilus anshuiensis | reverse complement strand
AGTTTCTGGATGAAAAGTCACCTAATTGGGAAGGTTTAGGGTTTCGGACTGATAAGCAGATGTCAACACGCAGATCTCACAGCTGTTCAATATAATTAGCATGTCCCACCATCTGCTATTAGTATTTGTGTTGGGCCTTTCATAATGTTCCAGCAAGGAGGTAAATGTTGGTGTCATGCTGGGGCGAAAGGCTCCAGATTGTTTTATTGGCTGAAGGACAGATAACACAATGATCTCACTTTTTAGCCATGGTAGAACTGGACGGCGACGATGTAAGAATATCCTCCAGAGGAAAGCTGGCAGAGAGGGATATTGTACAGGTACATATCTCTATATATTTGTATATGTATGAATTTATGTTTGACAAGTGACATATAATAACTGACAAGTGGTCAGTTATTCAGAAACAAAACAATGACTGAGTCACAAATCATTCACTCAACTCATTCAAAAACACTGAAATCAGTCCGGAACACCATATATGCATATATATATTTATATATATCTATATATATCTATATATATCTATATATATATCTATATATATCTATATCTATATATATATATATATCTATATATATAT
>NW_015607406.1:0-583 GCF_001515605.1 Sinocyclocheilus anshuiensis | reverse complement strand
TAATGCATCCTTGCTGAATAAAAGTATTAATTTATTTCAAGAAAAAAAAAAATCTTACTGACCCCAAACTTTCAAAAGGTAAGAAATATGCATATATTACAGGAAATTTAGCAGTAAATAAACATTCAAATTTTATGTTCAAATACAATAAGCAAGGCTGCCCTTGGTAGTCATAAATCCTTCATTTCAATCTAGCTTCAAACTCTTGACCGATTCTCAGTACTAATAACGCATCGTATCTAATTGAGGTCTGCTCTGGTCAACTGGTGCACACATGTAGGCTCATTAGCAGACCTTTGATGAGGCCCACACAATGTCACAACCACGTAAACAGGCATTCACATCCGCTCAGACATAGGTTGCTAGGATGCAGATATGGTCCTTGCTGACCCATTGTTGAGTCTTGCAATGAATAATACATCTCAGATTCAGCAAACTGTGCCTCAGCATTTGATAATACACCTCAAGAGTGGAATACCTGGTTTTTGAAAGCTTTAAAGTTTTAAGCATCATTCAGTGGTCATGCAATCGAATGCATTTGGTAATATTTCTAATAACATTTAGCTTAACATTGTTGTTTTGT
>NW_015607405.1:0-582 GCF_001515605.1 Sinocyclocheilus anshuiensis | reverse complement strand
TGTGTGTGAGAGTGTGTGAGTGAGTGAGTGAGTGAGTGAGTGTGAAAAACCATTAGTATGGATCCAATCATCAGAGGTCAGCGGCTAGAAATAAAGAAAGAAAATCTCATAATGAGGAAAACAGGAATAAGAATACCCCAATGTACTCAAAATGTCCTTTCTCATAATCAAAGCCCTTATGAAACTCAAGAGGAAAAGACTTTCATGCGCTGTGACCTATTCCAGCGAGCTATGATAATACACAAAGACATTAGCACAAAATATATATGTGGAGAACATCACAGTCAGGCGTCATACCGCATGACATTATCACAAAGATAGAGCGCATTAAGTCCAAGGGCAGAAGAAATGGCCTTATCAAAAAGAAGAAGAAAAAGCTATGCGACGGGGAAAATGCTCGGCGAAACCCTTCGTGTGCGTTTCATCTGCTCTGATGAGAATTCAAGAACACTTGGTGGAGTCTCGGCGTATGACTGACGACGGGCCGGCCGCTCGCTCGGTATCGATTTCAGTCTTTGTGTGCCTTCCCGATCAATAAAATTAAAAGAGCTCCTGTCCACAGCAACATCATAATAATGGTCA
>NW_015607404.1:0-567 GCF_001515605.1 Sinocyclocheilus anshuiensis | reverse complement strand
GTGTGTGTGTGTGTGTGTGTGTGTGTGTGTGTGTGTGCATGTCCTGATTCACTACCGTCAGTAAGTCTCTCCCAGATTAGGAGTCAGGGAGGAAAGTGGTGTGGGAACAGGAAAGAGGGGTTGCTATGGCAACAGCAAAGAAAAGGAATAGAGCGCTTGCGCTGTCAAACTGAAAAAGTCATTAAAGTTCTCTCATTAGTATTCACCCCCATAATCAGCATGAGGGCCTACCGAGATGGAGAGGGGCCTAAGTTAGGGATAAAAAGTTAGGATAAAAACAAACCGAAAGATACATAAATATAATGGCTAGCAAAAAGAAAATCAAGAAACCAAACCTTACACTTTGGAATATAATGCATTCGAAGAGAGACTGACAACTTGATTTATTCTTTGATACCATGATGTTCTTCTATTGTGTTCCATTCATGTATTCAGCGTGAATCATTTATCCAGTGATTGAATATGGGTTGAATGATGTTTATAAATGCAGAGATGTGCTATCTCTTCACTGACAACTGTGCCAAGTTCATTTGAGTTCATTTATCTCTGAATACTGATGAATATCAT
>NW_015607403.1:0-583 GCF_001515605.1 Sinocyclocheilus anshuiensis | reverse complement strand
ATTTTTAAAAAAAAAAAAAAAAAAAAAAATTTTTTTAAATGTTCTTATTTGTTATCTCTAAGTTTTTGCTTTAAATCTGAATCAAAAATCTAATTTGTCCAATTTCACTTTTCATATAGCCTTCCATGGCATACTGTAGCCTTTTTTGGTGACTGTATGCAATTGCTATGAATGTTTGACAGGTTAGCAACAGTAACTAAGGAGGCGGAGCTTATATTTGTGAACTGATTGTAATGCCGATTTTCTACCATGCGGATGTGTTCCTGACGTAACTGGGATAGAAACAATATTTGTACATTTATACTATTTGACATTATTTGACTACTATTTGACAAAGCTCAGTGAACTTTCACTAGCTGCATAACCGATCTTTTTAGAAAGAAAAAATATTTGTAAAATCTCAAAATATGGTGTTCTTCTACCTCTCTGGTAACAGATTAAAGTCCTGCGGTTTCAAAGGAAGAGATACTGTATATCAGACTCGCCTCTCTAGTGATGACCGCTCATCTGCTTCTCTCTTAAAAAATCAGTTTCTCAGATTTTTGTTTTATCCATTTTTCTTTTAATGCCTTATTTGAAAAAA
>NW_015607402.1:0-583 GCF_001515605.1 Sinocyclocheilus anshuiensis | reverse complement strand
TCTGTTTTTTTTCTCTAGATTCAGAAAGTACTTCGTGCACCTTTCACCCTCCACCGCATACTGTGCTCTGCTCCTCACTATTGCACCCTCGCACTTTTCCTTTTCATACATCTCCATTTCGGCTTTTATCCGAAAGAAATGTTCTTTTGTATACTCAGGGTTATTTTCTATTTTCTCTGCTTCTTTCTCCAACATACTTCCCATGACCTCCATTTCCCTCTTTCTCATAAAATTCCTCTGTTTTGAATATCTTATAATAATTTTTTTAATTTTCCCTTTCATTATTTCCCATCACTCACACACATTCTCTTCGAATAATGAATTTTCCATTTCACCCCTTATACATGTTAATACTTTTCCTGTAAGCTTCTTCCTTTAACAAAGATGAATTCAGACACCACATTCCTCCACTTCTTGCTTCCATATTTACACCCATCTTTACTGTCATGGCAGCATGATCACTTACTCCAATAAACGTATATCTCACATTTTTCACATAATGTAATATTTCCTTTTTAACTAAACATAAATCTATTCAACTTTGTTTTAAATTTCCCAGCACCATTTGCCTTCTTGAAAATTC
>NW_015607401.1:0-583 GCF_001515605.1 Sinocyclocheilus anshuiensis | reverse complement strand
CCTTTCTAGTGGAGAGAGCAGAAAGAGGAGAATCAACAGCCTTTCAAACTCATCACAGGAGAGAGAACGAGAACCGAGGGAAATAAAGACACACACAGAGAGGGGGGAACTTTTGGGCTACTTTTAGATATTCTCGGCAAGCTTTGAACTTGTTTCTCGAGCATGAATTCTTAATGCTGCTAATTTGAACACGAACAAACATGTTTTTTACAGGACTAATTCATAAAGGGTTTCTCTGGGTATTGTAGTCATATTTTTTGTTCTAGCAAAGATTTCTCTTTCATTTGCCAGTCACAGGCGTATTCTTGCTTTTGCGGTGAATTTGATTCATTATGGATTACACAAACTATTTATTTTGACGATGAATAAAACGTTAGTTTACAAGGAAGGAGCTTTCATAAGCCCCCTGAAGTTACTCACTCTATGAAACCTTTTGAAAGCATGTGAAAAAGCATATATAAGAGAGACTGGGGCTAGTTGTCACATGGGAAATTTGTCACAAAGATTTACGTCTACTGTTCAGAAGGATTTATTTGTAATTTTTTTGAAAGACATTAATACTTTTATTCAGCAAGGATGCATT
>NW_015607400.1:0-583 GCF_001515605.1 Sinocyclocheilus anshuiensis | reverse complement strand
ATTACCATGCCAATCCCCCCGAGAGTTGTCATGACAGAAATATATTTTTGGGCATTTTTTGTATATTTTGAAATGTATTTAAAATCAAATTTGAAAATATATATTTTTGTCCATGACAAAAGGAAAGAAAAAACATTATAAAATCTAGCTCCCAGAATTTTATTAATGTTGGTTTTATATGGCTTTGATACTATTTTCAAGAATATTTTTTAATTTAAGGACTCTTTAGTCAACCATCAAGTAATCAAGTAAAATATACTAACATGTTTTCCTTACACCTTGAATACATGTGACTGTACACAACTTAATCATTATTTTCAAATGTTTTGTTTAATTTTTATTTTTTTTACATACATCATGAATTATTAATTCATCAATGTAATTAATTTTTTTGGAGTCGCACCACATGACATTGTACAACCTAATCTTGCCATGTCATAAAAGGTTAAATTATCTGTTATCTTAAGAGACTCGTTGACCTTGACATAGTTATGAGCATGTTTCTGCATGTTGGTCGCACCACATGACTGATTTGGCAAACGAACATTTTCAAATACACACTAAGCATAAATTAAAAGATTGT
>NW_015607399.1:0-582 GCF_001515605.1 Sinocyclocheilus anshuiensis | reverse complement strand
TGCATATAGTCACAGCAGCAATCTCATCTATGTCCAATCTGTCATGGCACTGCTTTTCATTATTCTTATTTGGAGATAGGGAGTCATTTTTTATAGGCACTTGAGCTGCGGAGCGCGGCCGGCCGCTCTCTGGTCAGGCAGACATGTCACTTTCCCTGCACGAATCTAGGTCAAGGCGAGAGAGTGAGAATGCAGGAAGGAGATGGAAAAAGGCTCCCGGCATTTCTAAGAGGCAAATTAACTGATGAAATTATTGAAATTCGGCCTTGCTGGTGAAGCGGGGAGGGAGCAGGCTGTGGTCAGTCTTCTTATCCCTCACCCACAACCTATCCTTCTTTATTTTCCTCCCTCTCTTTCTCTCTGCTGTTCTTGCTTTCATACACACGCAGCCCTGAACAGATACTGATATGCATGCATAATCACAATCTTTACCATGTAAAATGTTAAACATGCTGAAATCTAGTAGGGTGTGTGTTCCGCAGGATGGAGAGCCTATGTAATGGCCTGTTGGGTGACTGAATCTCTGTTTTCTGCATTGGAATGATGGTGTATTAGCTGCGGTGTGCATTATCATCTGCATAA
>NW_015607398.1:0-582 GCF_001515605.1 Sinocyclocheilus anshuiensis | reverse complement strand
GGTGAACTAACCCTTTAACTTTGCCAGCTAGTTTCAGACCGTGTTAGTAAGACTGTGAGAGTATCTTTGTGTGTTCATTTGAGTGTTTGCTTGCGAGAGATTGTTTGTTTGTTAGTTTGCTTAGCTGACATATTTGTGACACCGACTACAGCATGTTCATTGACTTTGATTCTGGATTGCCCCTGTTTGGACCTGTTAGCTCTCATAATTGTAAATAATTGTACATAATATTTTGGGGAGGTATGGAGACCGACAGCATTTTTTTGTTGTCAGTCATACATAAACTGATTGGAAACAGGTCAGATATCTGTATTAGTACTAATAACCTGAATGTGTTTTAAATGCACAGGTTTATATATTTTTCATAAATTAATCCTATTTCTTATACATTTTAACTAAATGAAAATTACATGTTCCACAGCTAGCTTCATTTTAACCATGTTCATACTTTTTTGACTAAACAAACTAAATTGTTTTCCAGGTTAATTATAGTTAACTAAAGTAAAACTGAAACCATTAAAAGAAAAGAAAAAATGCATCGAAACATGCAATGAAAATTCTGGGCCGAAACTGAAAATTCTG
>NW_015607397.1:0-577 GCF_001515605.1 Sinocyclocheilus anshuiensis | reverse complement strand
TTCATATGTCAGGCTATACAGGGTTAAAAACACATTTTTAATTGAGTATTTTTCCAGTTTAGCTAGATATGTAACTTCAGACGCTGATCATACGGAGAAACAACAAGGAGCAGCTGCAAGTGTGTAAAGTTCATGGTACCCAAATTCAATTAGATTATTCAAGCCCTAAATTTGATAGATATTCAGAGGTTTTTTTTTTCTTTTCTCTCCTGAACGTCCCGTTATGCTTGCAGATCCACGCCATTAAAAGGCATGCAAAAATGAATGAATACCAAATGGTTTTCATTGAGCTGGGCAGCACTGAATAACCATAGCTACATTATTGGAGTTATCCAGCTGAACCCGCTTGCTGGTTCCAGCTCGCAACAACCAGTCGCTAACTTTTATTACAGAGCGCTCAGATGGATTAGGCCTGAATCGCAACAAAGAAAGGCTGTGCATAGATTTTACGCCACGTTACCCCTTTCTGGGAACTGCCCGTCACCGGCTTTGTTTGAGAGAGGAGCTCTGTATACACCTGCTTTGTGTCTTGCTACTGCACACACACACACACACACACACACACACACACACACAC
>NW_015607396.1:0-582 GCF_001515605.1 Sinocyclocheilus anshuiensis | reverse complement strand
TTTACTTAATATCCTAATGATTTTCGGCATAAAAGAAAAATCAATTAATTTTTTGGTTATTGCTACAAATATACCCCATATTATATGTGTGTATATATATATATATATATATTATTGCTGTCAAACGATTAATCGCGATTATTTTTATTTTATTTTTTTTACTCACAGTAGAAATGACGGAAGTGTTGCATTTGGGGTTTTCCAGAGACTGTGTTGTAGAAATGAGGCTTCAGAGCGTCACTCTTCATTAAGCTGTATGCCATCTCTGTCAGATTGATGCCCACTATGGCATACGAGTACCTGCAACAACACAAAGCATGCTATGATGAGAGCACTTTTACTCATTTTATCAGTTATGATGCCAAGAATCACTAAACATGACATAAATCAGCGAGCACTCACCCTAGTCTGGGGTGACTGGCGTGTGACAGGACCTGCCGGGCTGCGTCTGTGTAATTCTCACTGAAAAAACTGGCCAAACAGAGAAAAACGTTAACTTAAACACATCAGGGAAGCAATGAAGCGTCATCTTCTCAGAAGCAGAGAAGCTGCACTTACAGGAGGTTTGTGAGGCCCAGCATC
>NW_015607395.1:0-582 GCF_001515605.1 Sinocyclocheilus anshuiensis | reverse complement strand
GGGTATCTCTGTACAGCTGTCGCGTCCGGTGTAGACACCGTCTGTTTGTGAGCAAAGAAAACGATCAGTATAAATATAACGATCAGTAGGCCTATACAAAACATCGCACATCCTGCGATGTGACTATCGCAGATGCATACATTGCGATATCGATGCTGAAACGATATATCGTGCAGCAAAATTTTTTAATATAAAATAGCTGCATAATGCAGCATTTACTTTCAGCCCATGACCATCAATCAAGTACAATTTTTGGCCCTCCATAGTAAAAAGTTTGAGCACCTCTGATCTAAAGTGTTGATACAATCTCAAGAAAAAACGAATTGCCATATACACCAAAGTATAACTGTACTAATAATTAAAAAGAAAAGTTGCAGAAAGTCCCTTCTAACCAATGATTTTTGTGACTGTCAGTATTTGGGCTATATGGGCAAAAAAAATATCACGATAAAAATTTTCATATCAGCCGATATTGATAATTATCACGATACATTTCAAATCTTTATTGCTTTCAAGTTTAAAGGCAGATTTTTGCACCTAAGTGAACGTTGTAGAAACCAGACTGTTAATTGTGGTTTTAAA
>NW_015607394.1:0-582 GCF_001515605.1 Sinocyclocheilus anshuiensis | reverse complement strand
GAAATGGAGAGAAGCGCCTGATACCCAGCAGAGGCCCACCGAGCTGTCTGTTCCAGGATTAGAGCTGCCTCATCTCAGAACGCTTTATGGCGGGCACATTAACTAAAGCATCTCTTTCTCTCTTCTCTCATTATCTCTCCTTCTCTCTGATACAATGGGCTAAATGTGGGTGCGTTTTCTGAAATTAGCTCAATTTAACCTCACCCCCCTGTCTTCTCTTATCGTCCTCTTTGCTGCCCTGTGGAGGCGCAGTTCTGTCGACAGCCTTTGATGTGAGTTTTGCGCTTGCCGCAGCCCTGTCAATCAAACACAGGCTGTGGGTGGAATGATGTGCTTGTGTGTGTTTGTCGAATGTTGGGGAAGGTTTCTCGGCGTAACCATCAGACAGGCTTTAGGCTGAAGCTTTCTTTGTGTGTATTTAAACAGACGAGCAATTGGGATGTTGTAATAGGAAGTCTCTTAGTCAGTGTTCGAACTATACCGTGGACTTTGGGGGAGCCCAGTTGTTTTTTTTTATAAAACAAGGGGGGCGGGGGGGTGCCTCAAAAGAGGGCTTACAATGATTTACAAAGATACATAACA
>NW_015607393.1:0-582 GCF_001515605.1 Sinocyclocheilus anshuiensis | reverse complement strand
GCAAAAGATCTCACAGGTACAAACTGTTCCCCTTCTAACTTTGACAACTCAGCTATATTTCACGATTGAGCATAAAAGTCAAATGAAACTGAGGTTGACCCTCTTTGCTTTCTTAATACATTTATTGTGCACAATTCATTGTGTTGTTTTTAAGAAAAGAGGTTATCCTAAATAAAATAACAAAAATGACAGTTTGCTATTTAGGTATTGTTTAGGGTAATACAACCTGGTACTAGTCAAAAGCTTCTTCAAAACTTGGTGCCGGTGATGTTTCAGGAAAAAGTCGTTGCCACAATTTATCCACTGTAAACACACTTTTTATAAACAAACAAACAAACTTTTGTATTAAATATATATTTATATGTTTATATATAATGTATTGAATATGTATTTAATATATTATTTTATAAATTTATTATTTAATATTATTAAATATTTAATATTAATTAATTACTTTTTTATTTTTTGAATATATTGAATGCATCACAATGCCAAGAAAATTAGAATACACATTAAACCAAATTTCGAAGTTGTCTACTGCAAACCTTTTTTTAATGAATTGAATATATATATATATATTTT
>NW_015607392.1:0-582 GCF_001515605.1 Sinocyclocheilus anshuiensis | reverse complement strand
TCCACGACATTCTAATTTATTGAGATGCACCTGTATATGAAATACATTCCAAATCAATAAGATAGTTTAGTGCAAAATCTTTGTGCCACTACTCACTGTGTATTTAATTGAATGGAAAAGAGCAGTTTGAACATTCTTTGTGTTCCATTTAAGCAAGAAAGTCATACAGGTTTGAAATGGCATCAACTTTTTTGGGTGAGCAATTGCTACTCAACCTGACTTAAAGGGATAGTTCACCCAAACAAAAAAAAAATTCTGTCATCATTTACTGAAAACAGTTTTCATACTATGGAAGTCAGTGGTAACCAAAACATGTTTGGTAACCAACATTCTTCAAAATATCTTCTTTTACATTCCACAGAGGAAAGAAATCATACACATTTGGAATGACATCAGGATGAGTTAATAATGACACAATTTTCATTTCGGGGTGAATTGTATATGATGTGGCAACATTTCATTTGGGTCTAAATCCTTTACATGCTTCAGTTTCTCTAAACATATTCAAGCAAAGGTTCTATTCAGGAACTATATTAGGTAGATGAGTAAGATATTTCTAGAGCATGTCAGACTTTTAAGTGC
>NW_015607391.1:0-568 GCF_001515605.1 Sinocyclocheilus anshuiensis | reverse complement strand
ACACACACACACACACACACACACACACACACACACTCACAAACTCACACTCACACACAGAGTATTTCACTTTAGTATCATTGATATACTATTATATTATTTTGTTAATATTATGAATTAGATATTATTTTTACATTTTCATGTAAATTTTAGTAAATGTTTTAGTAATTTTGTTGTTTTTGTCATTATGTATGTATTTATTTATTTATTTTATATATATATTTTTTAACATTTCTGTATAGTATTTATTTGAAATAAAATGTTAATATTGAAAAACTATTGCAACATTTCTCATTTTCATTTAGCTTAATTTGAACCACTAAAATTACTAATTGGAAATAAAATAAAAACTAAAACTAAAACTGAAAAGAAAATAACGGAAACCTAAATAGTACTATTTAAAAAATTACAAAAGCACATAAAATGATAACAGTTTTAATTAAAATTAAAATTAAAATTAAACTGAAAAAAATAAATAAAAGCTAATTCAAAATATATATAAAACTATAATAGATAAGTAATACTAAAAGAACAGTGTGTGTGTGTGTGTGTGTGTGTGTGTGTGTGT
>NW_015607390.1:0-582 GCF_001515605.1 Sinocyclocheilus anshuiensis | reverse complement strand
TGATTTGCTGCTCAAGAAACATTTATTATTATTATCAATGTTACAGACAAAACAGCTGTGTTGCTTAATATTGTTGTGGAAACTATGATTTATTTTTTTCAGGATTCTTTGATGAAAGAAAGATTAAGAATTTATTTGAAACATAAATCTTTATATTTAAATAAATGTCTTTACTGTCACTTTTTATCAGTTTAAATATGTCCTTGCTGAATAAACATTATTTTCTGAAAAAAAAATAATGTTAGGATATAGAATTAAATTTAAAAAAATAGTTTATTTTGACAATTGCCATCAGTAGAGAAAAAATGAATATATATTGTAATTTTATATTGTTTATTATTAATATGCGAAAGCTTTGTGGAAGATAATGTGCATCCAAAAACAAAATTAAAAAGAAGAATTTAAAAAATAAATAAAAAATAACTTTGAACGTACATTGCCTCAAAACTTTACCACAATCTTTCTGACATCAGCTCAGATTTTCTATTGGTATCTTTGATCCATGACCACAGTTGATTCTCAGCTAGCAGTGAATCAGCTGTGTATTAACCTCAGCAGAGGGACATGAACTGAATTTGGCAG
>NW_015607389.1:0-582 GCF_001515605.1 Sinocyclocheilus anshuiensis | reverse complement strand
AGAACATGATGTGTGGCGTGAGAGCACCATGGCTTGTCGGACATACAGTAGCAACAGTAACGAAGGGGGTGGGTCTTTTCGAAGGGTCAATTGAGATGTTATGTATCAGTAAAGGTAACAGTAAAGAAACTATTTATTAGTTTTATCTACTGTAAAAGATACCTTACATCTGCCAAAGAAAGTGTGAAAGACGAGACTGTTCTGCAAAATTATGCACCTTGTGTCAGATTTGTTCGTAATAGACAACTGAAGCGTTTTACAGTTTTTCTTGATCGCTAACATATAATTCATTTAACAACTCACCATTTCCTCACAACTATAAATACAATTTCAAACCAACATGTACAAACCTCAAACTTCCAGGTCAAAATTTAAAAACGTATCTTCAAAGATTTTTTTCTGAATCAAACTTTGGCTTCAGACAAACCTGACGACTACTTCTTCTACGTATATATAAAAAAAACTTGCTATGTGTACTGCGTTAGGCTATCCGAGACTTGTCATAGCACTTGCATATCATTGCTCATTTGTTGATTTTGATTCCTTCCATTGTCCTCATTTGTAAGTCGCTTTGGATAAAAG
>NW_015607388.1:0-582 GCF_001515605.1 Sinocyclocheilus anshuiensis | reverse complement strand
GGGAGAGATGGGAATGATGAGGAGAAAGTGGAAGGTAATGGGTTCTGAGAGTGCGGAGGGGCTGTGTGTGTGTGTGTGTGCGTGTGTTCTTGACGGGAGGGGTGTTTGCGGAGATGTGTGTCACACCGGCTCCCGTTTAAAGAAATTCTGATAAATTAGACATACGAGAGAAGACAGGAAGAGGGAAAGCTGAAGGGATTATTATATATGAAAATATTCTAAATAAAAATTTATTGAGTAAATCTATTAAAATATTCTAACTAAAAATAACATTACTTTATTCCATTTTTATTATATGTGATTAATCATTTATCTAAAAATAAAGATTATATCTTTTTACATCAATGAATAATAAAAAAACTATGTTAAAAACTCTTTTTGAAGCATATATAAAAAAATTAACACATGCAAATAAAAGTATTATTCAAAAAATATTTAAAATAAAATATATAATTTTGTAATACATATACTGTATAAAATATATATAACATATACATGATTAACACAAATAAACATGCTAATTATAACATTAACATAAATATGAATATAAATGTATCCATTATGAAAGTATTATTTAAAAAG
>NW_015607387.1:0-582 GCF_001515605.1 Sinocyclocheilus anshuiensis | reverse complement strand
GAGATGAATTTGGAAAACTCTTTGGAGTTTTTTCCAGACCTGTGTGAGAACCAAGGCATAATGCATAAATTGAAAAAAAGCAAGACTCTTCTTCCTTTCTGACTTTTGCTTTCTATCTTTGCCGTCTGTCTTTCCCTCAAGAGGATTCCAGCAAAAGGAATAGTTGATAAAACAGAAAAAAAGAGCGAGTAGGCGACTGCTGGTTGTCTGGAAATCCTGCCGAGTAGTGAATTAGTAATGGAGAAGTCTTGTTGGTTGGCTTTGAGCATGTTTGTGCGTGCAGGTATGTGAATTTCTCTTTCTCTTCCAGTCTCTCAGGTGCATACTGTAAGCCATATTTATTATAGAATATGCTGCCAAATAGTCCTTTCTACAGTTAATATTCAATGACTGAAGGAATATAAGATCATTTCAGTGAACTGGACACAAGAATCAAACCCCATAGAATCGCCACAAGATTATTTTAAAAGACGTCTCTTATGCTTGAAGGCTGCATTTATTTGATCTAAAACACAGTAATATTGTGAAATACTAACCATTTTCTATTTGGATATATTTTAAAATGTAATTTATTCCTGTGAT
>NW_015607386.1:0-582 GCF_001515605.1 Sinocyclocheilus anshuiensis | reverse complement strand
TCTCTCCCTTCAGTTTTTTTTTTTTTTTTTTAAGAAACAAGTATCCTGTCTTTGAAGCACTCCTCTACTCCTATACGATCACTGGAAGTAGCCCGACAAAGACGGCAGTTTTTAACTGCTGAAGCCTGCAGTTCATACACTTACCAATAGGCGGCACTATATAGCGCGTTTAAAAACAGCTTCAGAAGTCGAGTTCATTCAGATCCGTATTCTAGGAGTATCACAGCAGGATTATGGAAATTAATTCAAATGTTCACAAATCCTATGCGCTCGTACGCTTCTACGAGCAGAAAATGGCATCAAAGTTTCCTAAAGCATATTAACAGTGATCAACAATGACTGGAGTCGTTTAGAAAAAGATATGGAAGGCTTTTAGAAAATTTCAGTCAGTCAGTTTTGTAAAGGCTAATATTCACATTTGTGTCCGTACATGAATGTACTCTTCAGAAGTACTTAAAAATACATTGTTCATTATTATGCTTGCCCAAACCACATAGATAGATGGATAGATGGACAGATGGACAGATGGATAGATGGATAGATGGATGGACAGATGGACAGATGGATAGATGGATAGATGGA
>NW_015607385.1:0-580 GCF_001515605.1 Sinocyclocheilus anshuiensis | reverse complement strand
ATATATATATATATATATATATATATATTTTTTTTTTTATTTTTTATTTTTTTTTTTTTATATGTATACACACACATTTACACTACCATTCAAAAGGGGTCGGTATGATTTTTGAAAAATGTATTAATAATTTCATTCAGCAAGGATGCATTCGATCCAAAAGTGACAGTAAAGACATTTATAACGTTACAAAAGATTCTGTTTCAAATAAATGCTGTTCTTTTGAACATTCTACTGGCTTTACTTGAATATTCCTGGAAATGTGAAACGGGTCCATCTGATTCTCTTCCAAATGAGATATATTAGAATAATGCTGCATTATTCTGACTTCTAATATAGCATTGAAGCTTTTTATGTTGTGAAGCACATCTCTGATGTTTTAAAATACTCACTAGGTTCAAATGTAACATTTAGGAGTGTCACCTTTATGATGTCACTGTCAGTTATGTATCATTGTTTTGTAACATTTGTGTTCTGTTTATGATGTCACAGGGACACTGTGCCGTCTGGTACGAGTCTGAAGAAGGTTTACACCCTCTGTCCTCTACTGGACAATAACCGTGAGAGACTGGGACTCGCT
>NW_015607384.1:0-582 GCF_001515605.1 Sinocyclocheilus anshuiensis | reverse complement strand
TTTATTTCATGTCCATGACAAACAAAGATCATGTCCATGATGTAAAAAAAATAAAAAGTCCCACTGTACATTTACCTTGTGTCCTTGTCCTTCTGATTGTTTTTTAATGTAACTAATCATATGCACAGACCAATGTTTATGAATGAGAAGAACAAGCTGTGCAATGCTCAAAGAAGAATAATTGAATTAAATAATTAAAAGTAATTGTATTGATGAATATTATATTTTAAAGCTGTCTATCAAATAATATAAGCAATAGCAAGAAAATAAAATTCTAAGGACCCCTTTTATGAATTGTCACCTTGAACATTTGACGCCTGTGAAGATATTATGTTCATAACATTGACTTGGATGCATATCCATTATATAAGTATCAATATGTATATTATAAATGTAAACCTATTTAATTTTTTTATGTCTTATGGCACAGGAAGTGTCCTTTCGATATTTGTCACTTGAACATTTGTATATATATATATGGCAGCTGTTATTTTCTCAAGAGACAGCTATACATTTATTGATGCGTCACTTTCAGTCCATCATTTAAAGGGGTCATATGATGCTTTTTTAAAGATCATTATT
>NW_015607383.1:0-582 GCF_001515605.1 Sinocyclocheilus anshuiensis | reverse complement strand
CACATCATTTTGCATTTGACAGTGCTTTAAGAAAGACGCTCTTCTGATCACAGAGGGTTAGCCTTTAGCCATTTGCTGGTCTCAAACTTTCAGCTAGTGGACCACATCAACAATACATCAAAAAAAGATTGTGGACCATCTAACAAACACCTGCGTACAGTAATTACAGTTATTAAAGACAATAGAAGACTTTAACTTGAGATCCACTGATTTATGCGATATGTAGTCTTGAGAAAGCAGCTGCATTACTGATGACAACACTCTGCCGTGTCTCTAGACTGAAAGGAGAATGGCTCTACAGTCAAGGTAAAGGGCGAGTGTTTCGGCCGGGGCAGCACGCACAGCTGGTCCAGTATTTGGCATCCACGTGTCCGCTGACCGCCACAACTACCTTACAGTCAGCAGAGGATGCTAAACTCGAGAGAATCCTCAACAAACAGAGGTAGCGTCCAAAACAAACCATTTAATCCACAGCAAAACCTGTCTGGTGGAGCTTCACTGATCATCTGTGTGTGTGTGTGTGAGTATGTGTGAGTATGTGTGTGAGTGTGAGTGTGAGTGTGAGTGAGTGTGTGTGTGTGT
>NW_015607382.1:0-582 GCF_001515605.1 Sinocyclocheilus anshuiensis | reverse complement strand
TTCCTGTGTGCTTAAACACACAGTCATTATTTTGTGCCGCTATCATGACCCCTGCACACATGCGGCATGTGAGCTGGAGAGACGGAGGGGAGGAGGGGTGGAACATGATGGTGTCTTTCTTTCTTTGCCTTTCTCTGTCCTTGTCACTCCCTCTTTTCCTCTTATTCCATTTTTTCGTTCAGTTTCCCTCCAATTTTCCATCTTCCATCGTGCTCTCTTTGTCATTCATCTCCTGTTCGTTCCATACACACTGACACACAATGGATAATGAAAGGCAAATAATATCTCTGTTTGGCTAAATGCGTTCAGCCTAAACTGCACCGAATCTTCAGTTAATCTCTCCTTGACTGTGTGTTTATATGCTCACCTAAAGTAGAAGATGATTTGAAATAGAAGAGATCTAAAGTAATTAACGAATAAATTTAAGGTGAACAATAGTGTGTACAAATACTGATACATACCTTTGTAAAGGTATGTAAAAAATACGCAGTGCTCATGCATGTGCGCCTGCATGCTTTCATGAGTGTGTGTGTTTGTGTGCTCACTGGCTCTCACAGACAGTTAATAATGTTGCATATTAAT
>NW_015607381.1:0-582 GCF_001515605.1 Sinocyclocheilus anshuiensis | reverse complement strand
GTCAAATGTCAGTCCTTTCTTGCTCTGACATTTAGTTTCGGGTACATATGGAGTCATTGTTTTGCATTTGATTTGGCTGATGTTGGAACAGCATCAAATGGGTTATTTTGTGCTATTTTAAAATGACCGCTGAAGTGCTTCAGCCATCATGAGAGACTGGAGACGAATCTGAATTGGTTGCAAAGACAAAAGGCTCAGCCTTAAATCTTCATCCTCTAATCCCTGAAGCATTGTCAGATATTACAAGAAGGTCTGCGTCAAAATATCTATAAATGAGTTGTAATGTATGGGATTGTGCAAGAGGGACATCTTCCATCACTCAAACCGCAGGCATTTCTGTCGGGACTGTTAGAAGACTGACAGGTCTATTTACCCCTTTCCAGTCAATCAAGCAGCCTCCTTAATGTCTGCAGGCCTGTTGGCTTCAGGTTCGGGTTGCAACAGAAATCTTTTGTGATGATGAAATCACAGAGTTTCCTGTCCGTTCTCCACTTTGAAGGAACCAAGGGCCTTTGTGGTATTGTAGAAAGATACCTACTGTGTTCGAATGGATTTGATGAATATGTTTTGTTGCAATGATAG
>NW_015607380.1:0-582 GCF_001515605.1 Sinocyclocheilus anshuiensis | reverse complement strand
TGCAGTTGTGTCCTTGGCATTAAAGAGTTGCCACTCATTCAGGATTTTCAGGTGATATCTATCCTGGAACAAATCTATTCCATTCCAGTACAACATATGCCAAGGACGTTTACAGTTCAATCAAACTCACCGCTGTTTTGTGAGTCTGCAGGTCAGTGGCTCTCAGTCCTGCTCATTCTGCACTGTATGATCTGAAACACTCCCTGCTAATGAGCTGATGATCTGAATTACATGTGTTCAATAAAAGAGACCTTCACTCTGCAGTCAGGACGTGGATTGAGAAGCACTGCTTTAGGCAATTCTCATGTAACCAGTGTGTTATATGCCAACAGAGGTCACTACAGCGCAGGTCTGCAGCACTTCTGAGACCGAAGAATCGCAGTTTAATCACAGCATTGTATAAAACTGATGTGTTTGACTGCAAAGGTCTTTACTTGTTGCATTAAGTGTTACAACTAGCAGTAAGTTTTCTATATACCTGAAATTAATTTGGCAAACACCAGATTGATATTCTTCAACTAAAACTACTTGAAACAACTTTTTTTCCAAATAGTTTTATAAGTGCCCGACAGTGTTTATGAA
>NW_015607379.1:0-582 GCF_001515605.1 Sinocyclocheilus anshuiensis | reverse complement strand
GGTTCAGGTTGATATGTCAAGAAAAACTGGGGTGAAGTGCTGACACGTCGACGTCTTAGCTGATAACGCTTAAATCATTTTTCCTCCAAAACTTCAGTCACCGGGCTTCAAAGAGATATAGCCATAATACAAATTTTTGGAGTAAGTAGTGGTGTTTGAAGTTATTTTATGGGATTTTGCTGTAAGGCCCAGAATTGATTTGCAGAGGGGATAAAAGGAAGATACTTTATCTTTGGAGCTTTGTCGGAAAAAGCTTAGCATCCATTGGTGGTTCCGCCAATATGCCTGCAGGGCAAGGGGGTGGGGGGGTGGCATTGACATTATATACCAGAATGGATTGTGCTGAGTATACATCTCCTGCTGCTTATGAGCTGCTCTTTCATAATCTTTCATGAACCATACAATGTTTTATTTAATGTACTGGGTCAGAGAAAAAACTTGAGAAAAAACATATTAATAATGAAAGATGTGGGGCCTGGGAGAGAGAAGGCAAAAGACGAGAGAGAAGGGAGAGAAAACTTGGTTTGAGGCTCATCCCTGCAAACAGGTCAGGGGGACCTTTTGAAGTCTGCAGCTCCTGTG
>NW_015607378.1:0-582 GCF_001515605.1 Sinocyclocheilus anshuiensis | reverse complement strand
TTTGGAGTGAACTTTGTGCTGTGTAACTTTGCAGATCTTTTTCATGCAAAAACAGCAACATTATGCCCCAAGGAAGTTGAAAATGTAAAAAAATATACATATATCAAAAGCTTGTAAATCCCATTCGAAACAAGACTTTTTTATCAGTATCTGAAGCCCTAAGCATAAACCAGTCTTGGTTTGCATCCAACATGACAGTGGATTCTGACCTAAGTTGAACTTTTTAGCATAGTTCTTCTCAGGTGGAAGTAAGAGATCAGATCAGGACACATCCTATAACCTGTCAAATCAGACAGATAAAATAACAGAGTGATGGAAAAACCAAAATAGCTTTCAGTACAAACGCACAATGCAAGCAAATAAACCTGCTCTCTTCACCTCGTATGACTCTGCTTCAGGGCTGCTGGAGCTGATTTCTTAATCCATCCCACTGACTAATTGGAATGTAATTAACAATTAAGGGTTGACAAACGCAAGATGGGGCCTTCTTAATATGGTGCTGATGAAACTGTGGGTTTGGAGTGCTAGAGATTGGGCGAAATGCCTCCAAAGGTTTTATTAAAACCAGCTAATGCCTGTCTT
>NW_015607377.1:0-582 GCF_001515605.1 Sinocyclocheilus anshuiensis | reverse complement strand
CGTTTTCGTCACGTGATAAAGGTTCGTTGACGACGATATTTAGTAATAATTTTCGTTGACGAAAACAACACTATACTATACATATATATATATATATTTTTTTTTTTTACCTGCATGTCATGTGACCATAAACCAACATCAGAAAACTGTGAACATGAAAATGTGACACTTAATTATTAAAATATTCATTTTAAAAACTTCAAGTAAATATATTAGAGGAAAGAGGTTCAAATGACGAAAAAGTAATCATGTGAATTTTAATGTGTAGTAAGTCCTTCCAAAGACTTAAATAACTAAATAATTAATAAGTAAATAAATAAAAATTAATTTATCAGTAGATGTTGTAATGTTGAAGCACTTCTTAAACCTGAAAGGATTTTTGTAAATCCAGTGGTCAAATGCTGTGTGGCTTCTCAATTTTCTGTGCAATTACATCCACCTGACTAATGACTGGTCTTTGTGTGAATGTCAACAAAACTGAAAGACTTTCTGAATGTATATAAGCGGTAGGCTATTTTAGGAAGGAACATTTGTAAAATGAAAAAGAGGAATTAGGGAGAATCAATACATTATGAATAATTT
>NW_015607376.1:0-582 GCF_001515605.1 Sinocyclocheilus anshuiensis | reverse complement strand
TAAAAAGAAAAAAGAAAAACATACGTTTGATGTTTTAACAAAATAACTTACATTTTTTAAAATTTAAAGAAAGAAAGACAGAGTCAAAGGTTCACATACTTTGTGAGTTTAAATTTGATGTCTTCAAAATTCTGTTGGTAATTTGTATAAGCAGTGTCAAATTTCATGAGAAGTTTCTGATAGGATAGAGTGCAGTCATCTAGGTTAGCCATGATGGCCGCCCATCCCTGGTGCTGAAGGTGTTCGTCATGGACCAGACGCTCACAGAACAAGCAAAGCTTCTTGGCTACCTCAAACATTTCCTTAAAAAACGGCACAACAGACCTCATGAGAGTCATCTGCATACAAATGTAAGAAACCCTTCCATCCGAGCCGCTGTCATTTACAAGAGGGCTTTGTTATATGCTCTCAAATATAAGTGATGGTCAAACCTTACATAAAAATCATTGATATAACACAGTGTGGATGAGCATAAATGTGTAAAACTGAGTAAATCTAAGAGGACAGAGGTTGGTCATTAGGTCAGAACAGAATTGGCCTGTACCACAGCCAGCTGAGTGCGGGAGGCGACGGTGTGAAAGA
>NW_015607375.1:0-582 GCF_001515605.1 Sinocyclocheilus anshuiensis | reverse complement strand
ATATACAAATAATACTAAGTTGTTTAAAATTAAAATTATTATTGTTGCCTAATTTCAAGTATTATTACTTAAAAACATGTATAGTATTTATTTAGCTACTGTAGCTATTCATGATTTGGTGATCATATTTTGCTATGTATTTAACATTGCGTCGTTATTCTCCTCTCGGTGACCTTATCAGAACAGACCTGACATGTATTTTTGGGTTGAGAGGCGATATTTCATCTGGATGATGTTTAACGGCCTGACTGGAGATGCAGCTTGAGGAGCTGAGGCTGGTTTTGAGTTGTGAAGTTTCTCTGAAGTGTCAGTGTGGATCCGCGGATCATGTAAACTGTGTGCTTGTGGGTTTTTCTGTGGTGAATCATACAGGGAGGTGTTACGAAATCATCCCATTTTCCAGGATTTTATTGCTTATATGCTTTTTTTCAGTAAAACAACTATTGGTTTCTGTTGATATATTGTATCAGGTGAGTTGGTGAGTTTGTCGACTATGTTAATGGACAAACTGAATGAGTTGACAGGTAACATAGTTCTTTTTCAAAAATTATATATATATATATATAATTCATATATAAAATT
>NW_015607374.1:0-581 GCF_001515605.1 Sinocyclocheilus anshuiensis | reverse complement strand
GGATGCCATCACCCTAGCTTATCAGGCACAGGGTGTGCCCTGCCCTCTCAGGTTGTGAGCTCACTCTACTAGAAGTGTTGCAGCCTCCTGGGTGCTGGCTCGTGGCGCCTCGCTGACATACATTTATAGAGCTGCGGGCCGGGTGACCCCCAACATGTTCACTAGGTTCTATAGCCTTCGTGTTGAATCAGTCTCCTCCTGTGTTCTCACCTCAAACAGGTAGAAGCACAGAGAGGCCTCGTTTTAGTGTCGGCTTGCTAAAACCGCTCCAGAGAGTCCGTACTGTTGACCCTGTCGAGCTCCTCCATTCCATTGGCAGCCAGACATGGCGGAACGTCTGGCACCAGGCCCTCACTCGATGAATCCGTGAGAACTGGTAGAGGGTTGGGTTCTATATGTAGAGACCTAAGAGGACTTTCTGCCATTTCCCAAGACGGTTGCAATCACCTCTAAATTTTCCATATGCACCTAAACGGTTTTCCATATGTATAAGTGCTTCCGAAACCTTCTTCGGGGAGGATGGGGCTTCCGCAACGTTCCTGTTTCAAGTGGAACGGGTACGTTTTCCCAGTGTTATCCAA
>NW_015607373.1:0-582 GCF_001515605.1 Sinocyclocheilus anshuiensis | reverse complement strand
GTTCAGTTAAAATGACAAATATGCATTCATACATGGTTACCAAGTCTTAATTCTAACTACTAAAGTTCTATCATTAATGCTTGATTGTCATAATATCATATTATAAAGCTTAAGAGTGTACTTTCAGATATTTAAAAAGCTGCGCCATTTTACAAACATAAGCTTTATATATATCAGTTTGGCGAGTAAACTAAAAAATGTACTAGCCAATGGAGATTCCTTTGCCAAGGTGTGTGATTTTCAGGTTTATTAGACTTAACAAGCATTATCATGCAGGGCTGGGGATATTTGAAGTTTATTTTTAATTTCAATGATAATGAAACAAGATAATCAAGATAAAAAATATTGTGCCACATTCTATTTCACAATGATGCTCTCACTTTCAACTCCTTTTTCTTTTCTTTTTTTCAGTCCACATTTGATTTATTTACTTATTTTTTGTGTATGTTGAATAAATATTCAGTGGTTGTGGAAGTGCACTACAACGTAGTCTTTAATTTTGATCTAATTTATTTTATTTATTAGTTTTATTTATTTATTGAATTGATTATTTTTATAATAATAATAATAGTTTTTATTGTT
>NW_015607372.1:0-582 GCF_001515605.1 Sinocyclocheilus anshuiensis | reverse complement strand
ATCTTTCTCAGGTCGCATCCCAAGACCACCTGGTGAGGCAGACTTTGAGACATGGTGTTTACACGTTCAGATGATGTTTCAAGATCATTTGCCAATTGATGTACAGCGCAGGAAAATTCTGAAAAGCCTCCTTCCACCAGCATCAGATGTTGTCAAACAGTTGGGCCTTTCTGCTTCTCCACAAGAATATGTTGATCATCTGGATTCTTGCCTATGGTCTTGTGGAGGATGAGGATGAGATATTCGCTACGTTCCTCAACACATATCAGAACTCGGGCGAGAAAGCCTCAGATTTTAGGTTGCAAATTCTCCTCAGTTCTGCTGTAAAAAGGAATGGGTTGAAGAAAGCAGATTCCAACCGCCAGTTACTCAAGCAGTTTACTCGAGGCTGTTGGGATCAGTAACTGCTTCTGCTGTTACAGCTAGTCAAAACCAGACAAACCTGAATTTGCTCAGCTTTGGCTCCAGATTAGAACTGAGGAAGATAGACGAGCTGCGAAGGTTGAAAGATTACAACGTCACTTGGGTAGTTCCAGAGCAAAACCCTTCTTGAACGTTCATACGGTAAATTAATCTTTACTA
>NW_015607371.1:0-581 GCF_001515605.1 Sinocyclocheilus anshuiensis | reverse complement strand
TGTCAAACAAGCAATGTCAAATGATCAATGATCTCTTACTTGTGACTTTTAAAAAGACCAGGAATCAAATAAAAAATTAAGGGTAATATAGACAGTTGAAAGAAAAAAGTAAAAGAGCAACATTTTTTGTTCTTGTAAATTTGCATACCACTCCCCCCACCCTTTCCCGAAACAGGAAATGAAATTTTCACAAAACATTCTCCACATTTGCACCCCACTTACCAACACAGGAGGTTTCATTGTTTTATTGCAAAACACAACAGGCATATCATTTTAGAACTGAGATGATTTACATGGAAATGACTATCATTTAGTCTCAAAACTACATGAGATACAGGAGATACAGGAGCTGGAATGACCAATATTACCCAACTAAAAACAAAACGTTCATTTACAAGAGTGGCAAAACAAAAAGGAAAAAAAAAAAAATTATATATATTTGACTTTGGAGCTGGTCTGCGATCTAGCTTAAACACTCAAACCAATGAAATTAAGATCTTCATCATGGCGTCTGCATCCAAACATTTAACAAAGGTTTTTTTCTGACAATGTAGCATTTACTTTATGTCCACTTCACATTA
>NW_015607370.1:0-581 GCF_001515605.1 Sinocyclocheilus anshuiensis | reverse complement strand
TGTGTGTGTGTGTGTGTGTGTGTGAATCTCTTTAAGTCACTATCTTGCAGAGTTTATCTCCAAAATTATACACTAAGCACAAAAATAGTTTTTACAGTAGCTTCCTGAATGCTTCTTTAAAAAGTCAAGGCCAGTTTTCCAACAGTGGCCACATCATCCTCGTTCTTAGAAAGAATCCTATTGAGCTTTCTATAATTTTATACATCCTCCATGGCTTGACTAATGTTATTCAGGTGGCTGATGGAAACTATTTCCTGAAATGCTGTACAATGTGACAAACAGCTCAGCACTCTTGCTCCCCCAGCAGGTGGATATCAAAACATAACTGTCATTATAGTGGAAATCCTTCAGATGAACAGAGAAGAGCACTACTTTTTGTATTGCATCTTATATATACATTTTTCCCACTATTATATAAGATTTCTATTATTGTATACTGAATGTGGCACTGAATTGTGGCAACAAATATTACTGCATCTGCAATGGTGCTTGAATGAATTCTGAATTCTATAATAAAAATACTTTCTATGATACCTGTATTTATAATACATTATAAGTGTATTCTTAAGGCATTATAATGA
>NW_015607369.1:0-581 GCF_001515605.1 Sinocyclocheilus anshuiensis | reverse complement strand
GTGGATATCTAATAGAGACAGTGGTTGCTGTAGCTATGGTAACCATGGAGGATTCTAACTTTTGTTTGATTTGAATGGGAATGTCTTTACCCAGTTAAGCTTGGCATTGCTTCAAGTATTCTGAGAGCAGCAATGTCTACAAATCAAATGAGTGTCTTAACTACAATTAGTAACTACAGTTAATTAAAAGCTCCAATTAAAAGCATGTGTATGCCTACATGCACAGCAGCCTTTTTAGTAAATGTGAATTGCTTCTAATAATAGCGTATTTGATCAGCTTTGGTCTGCTTCTTTGAACACAATATCATTAGCGTTTTAATCTATTAGCTAACAAACTCGTCTAACATCAAAGTGCCAATTGAAGTTGATCAATAGTGCATTAATTACAGCGGCGGGCAAATTGGTTTCAGCCTGTGTAATTGTACAGACACCCTGTTTTTAATAACTTTTTTTTTTCTTCATTTTAACATTAAAAGCTAATTTTGCTCTCAGAAACGAGGACACTTCCCACAGCTGCATGTTCCTCCCTCTCCTTGTCCCTCCATTATCCGATGTCAGGCTTTAACTATGTAGAAAAGAGC
>NW_015607368.1:0-581 GCF_001515605.1 Sinocyclocheilus anshuiensis | reverse complement strand
GTACAGCAACGCCCTCTACAGATGAAAAGAGTTGAACTCTTTAATGGACACAGAACTTGACACAAGAGTTCATCCATCCACAAATGTTAAATTACCTTTCCAAGCGTCAAGCTGGCATGACACGCCACACTGCCAGCCACAGCACCTCCCTGATGAAAATAAGAACACTTACGGTCAATACTTTCATAACAGGTGAACTATTCCCTTTCTCCTAAAATATGTGCGAAAGCCGATGTGAGAATACTTACTTTGGCTTTGTTGGGGCAGTACTGTGGGACCAGTCTGGAGAGAAGAGCCCAGAGAGAAGGATTTCCTGGGTTCCTACAACATAGCAGATGTCAAACACATTTTTTTTTATAATAAAAAAATGGCTCACAGAAGAAAAAGAAGAATTCTTGTTATTCTGGGATGTTCTGGTACCTCATTTGACATTTGGGTTAATTAACCAAAGGCAATGATTCATACCTGAGGTTAATTAGATTAAAGCATCTTCCCTTTAATAGCATTTGAGTGTTTTCAAACCTTTGTAGGATGTAGATTAAAGGTCCCATGGCATGAAAATGTCACTTTATGAGGTTTTT
>NW_015607367.1:0-581 GCF_001515605.1 Sinocyclocheilus anshuiensis | reverse complement strand
CAGAACAGCGGACCCTGCCGGTACAACTCGGGCGATCATCGATGCCGCGATACGTAATGGCGGAACCGTAAACGGATTTTGTGTTTTTACCGTGACCACGTTTTAACGGCGTGGATTTACGTAGGACTATGAATATGAGGGAGATCATGTCTAGAGATTTAGCATCGTATCACGTCTCATGAAATAGTGAAACTAATGAAATAGTGTCATCTGCCCGACAGATCGGAGGTGATGCTAGCGTAATAAACTTGGTTATGAGGGCCCCTAGCCTGAATTCGTCCGTTAACGCCGTTTTAACCCCCGGGAATAATTATGACATTAATCTATTTACAGAACAAATCGAATTTTCTTTACAAAGCAACGAAAGACTGATGGCTGATGATGCGGTTGAAATTGAAGCCAACATAGCCATGAACAGATGAGGAGGTGGACGGCGTAAACTCACAGATCTGGCTTTGGACCAGGTGATCAAAAGAAAAAAGATGAGTCTATTCAGTCCTGTAAATACCGGTAATAAATTATGTTTGGCTATCTGTCTGGCACATTTTCTCGATCCCCAATTACCCGAGAGCGAATTGGAA
>NW_015607366.1:0-581 GCF_001515605.1 Sinocyclocheilus anshuiensis | reverse complement strand
TATACAAATTTATTTACCAGTTGTGCCCTCTGAGTGCAAGATTTCATTTCCTTGGGTGTTGGTAAGGACATAAGAGTCATCATTGCCCATAGCCACCTTTACTTTCTCCAGAATGCTGGCCACATTTGCCTCAGATTCAATAAAACGTACCACCACTACCCGAGTAGAAACTAAGCGTCCATCTTCTATTTCAGAGATGTGTATGGATCTATAAAAGAAACACATTTCTTTTTCAAAAACTGCAACTTTAATCCAGAACAATCCATTAACAATTAAAAGAGTATGAATAAGCCTGAAACATTTACTGTATATTTCTATGGCTCCACAAACATTATAAAGCAGTATGAGTTTAAGGGGTTACCTTTGAAATGATCTTGGACTTGGAGTACTAGCTCTAGGTGGTGGTGTGAAGTTTGCCACTGGTGAACTTGAAGACATTTGAGCGAATGAAAAACTACGCTGACTCAAAGCTGTGACTTGTCCTTGAAGTTCACCACCATGAACCTCATAATGTCCTCTATCAGTTAGGTCCAAACTGCAAAAGTCTCCATTTTCCATAGGGAAAAGAGCGACATTTGCAG
>NW_015607365.1:0-581 GCF_001515605.1 Sinocyclocheilus anshuiensis | reverse complement strand
TTGTTAAAAACCAGCAGGCTCATGGGAGATCATTTACCAGTGGTTAGAATATTGATGAGATGGTACCCAGACATCCTTGCAGTATAATACAGTAGAAACGGCTGTTTGTTCTGTTTTAACTGCCTTTGCGAATAATTACAGACCTAGATCTGAAGATGTCCCTGCCTCCTGGGTATAAGGGAAACCTGCACTCTCTCCTTATTATCATGTAAGTGTCTCCCCTCACAGTATGATACTGTTAGTAAGGCAGCATTGTATTGTATGGAAGCCCATTTCTGCATTAGAGTAAAAATGAGACAGGTAATTATGAGATAAAATGTATATAAAAGGCCACATTGTGTGAGACACTACTATTCAAAAGTTTGAGTTTTATAACTTAAGCTTAAGCTTATCAAGGCTGCTTTTATTTGATCAAAAAATGCAGTAAAACCTTGTAAAATGTTATTAAAACGGTTCTGTTCGAATATAACTGGTTCTATTTGAATATATTTTAAATGTAACTGTTTCTATTTAACTATATTTTAAAATGTAGTTTATCTTCATTGTCACATGATCCTGCAGAAATCATTCTAATATGCTGA
>NW_015607364.1:0-581 GCF_001515605.1 Sinocyclocheilus anshuiensis | reverse complement strand
CGTATGTGTTTTCTCCTCGTCTGAAACCCAGGTTTCGCTGCATCGTTTACCCGTTCAAGCCCAAACTTACGCTCTTTGTCGCAAAGGTGTCAATAGGGGCGATATGGGTGCTCGCTCTCACCATAATGTTTCCCTCTGTGTTAATGTTGACCGTCGAGCAAGAAAAAGGGCATGTCATGGTTCACAGTGACAACAGCACATACCCGCTGTACTCCTGCTACGAGACCTGGCCCGACCCGGAGATGAGGAAAGTGTACACCACCGTCCTGTTCCTACACGTATACGTCATTCCCCTGTTGCTCATCATGCTCATGTACGGCCGGATCGGCGCAAAGCTGTACGCCACAGCCGTCCTAGCCAGCGCTGAGCAGCCCGATGTTCCCACGTCTCAAAGAAAGATCCGAGTGATAAAGATGCTGATTGTGGTGGCTCTGCTCTTCATGCTGTCCTGGCTGCCGCTGTGGACGCTCATGCTGCTGACCGATTACGCCCGTCCAGACGAGGACAATCTGGAGCTCCTCACTAGCTATATATTCCCTCTCTCTCACTGGCTGGCCTTCTCCAATTCCAGCGTAAACCCC
>NW_015607363.1:0-581 GCF_001515605.1 Sinocyclocheilus anshuiensis | reverse complement strand
CGGTCCAAAATGACATTATTATTATTATCATCATCTATATTCCCGTACTGCCTATACCAGGCAAAAGAAGCAGTGTAGGTTCAGCCAAATGAAAGAAAGAAACGTATCTTATGGCGCACATTAATCTTAGTTTTATGTGGTCAAGCTGAGAGACTAACAAGCTTTCGATGTAACCCCCCTGCCTTGGCATTTCAGGTAGCATGCAACAGTTGTCCGCACCTCATGTGTTCATCTCGTATGCTATTAATCTCTCCTTTGTTTTAGGAGGATAACGTACACACCGTGGAGGCCGGATACCCGCAAAGCAAACGGTGTTTGTCTAGAAACAAAAAAAAATTAAAATTAAGGAGTCGGAACATTGGAAAAGTTACGACTGACCTTTGGCCTTTGTTACTAACATTAATAAGGAGGATTTGTTATGTTATTGACCCTCTTATCAACAGCATGAATAATTCACAGCTGGGCCAGCACTTGTCCAAAAGCAGATGAGAAAACAGCACCCATGCCTCTGACTGTTGATTTAGCAGTTTCATATTTAATAAGGAACTAGAGCGCTGGGAGGCGCCTTTTTTTTTTAGAGA
>NW_015607362.1:0-581 GCF_001515605.1 Sinocyclocheilus anshuiensis | reverse complement strand
GATGGTGCAGAGAGTGATTAGAGAACCTACAGGCTATAACTACCTGTTTGTGTCACAAGAACTTTACAGATGGATTTTTCTGAGTAAATATATCATAATGTCTCCATTTTCAGGTCAGTTAAAATCTGTTATGGAACATGTGCTGGAATTCGCTGTTTGTGAGCTGACTAAAATCGTGGAAGACAGCTTTGACGACCTGCTCTCGGAGTTCACCAAGAAGGAGCAGGAAAACCAGATATTAAAAGAGCAGTTACAGGACAAGAACATAGTGGAGGACAGTGATGTGCTTGCTGTGGAAACGGAGGACCGCGAAAACGACTCTGCCTCTCCTAGCAGTTCCAAAGCGGAAAAGCAAGAGTCGAAAGGCCTGCAGGACCAATCGCACAAAAAAGAGTGGGAAAAAACTGAAACCACAAATGGTACAAACTGTTTTATTGTCTAGTAGTTGATAATTAGAATGCATGTACACTACCGTTCAAAGGTTTGGGGTCTGTAAGATGCTTTTGAAGAATGCTCACCCAGGCTACATTTATTTGATCAAAAATACAGTAGCCTATAAACAGTAATATTACAAAATATTA
>NW_015607361.1:0-581 GCF_001515605.1 Sinocyclocheilus anshuiensis | reverse complement strand
GCTGGCAATAGATGCAAAAACCACAAACTGATTGACCAAAGAGCCATACCTAGATCCAAGTTCAAGCTCCGTGACGAATCGAGATTGCAAGACAAAAGAAAGTCTCTGTATGAAAAAAAGAAAAAAACTTTCCACTACACAAATCAATAAACAGATAGTTCTAAACAGAGAAGATCCGGGATTAAAAGAATGGAATTTTGGCAGCTCTTCAGACTACGACCCATGAGAAATCACTTTATGTGTAATTTGTTCTCTAATTCCCAGGTCTCCAAATAACAACCATCTATTCAGGGAAACAATGCATATTTCTATAGCAAAGCAAAAAGGAACAAAAAAAGAAAGAAAGAAAGAGTGCACATCGCCAGATAAAATCCAGTACTGACTATTTCTTAAAGGAATAGTTCAGTCAAAAATGCTAATTAGTTTATAGCATTATTTACACACTCTCATGTCATTCAAGACTGTGTGACTTTCATTCCTCTATCGATCACAAAAGAAGATATTTTGAATAAAGTTTCAGACATGTTTTCCACATCAGTGAGCCCACTGACTTTCATTGCATGCAAAAAAAAAAAAAAAAG
>NW_015607360.1:0-581 GCF_001515605.1 Sinocyclocheilus anshuiensis | reverse complement strand
AGAAATCATTCTAATATGCTGATTTGGTGCTAAAGAAACATTTTTTATTATTACCATTGTCAAAAACAGTTTTGCTACATAATATTTTTGTGGAAACTGTATTTTCAGTACATTTTCTTTTGGCTAATGGAACATTACTTTAAATTACAACCGAGTGAAAATGAATTTCTTGATGTGGAAAATAAATCTCATATTTGGTGAAATAATTTCACCAGTCATGCAGTCACCAAAATAATCCTCATTGAAATGGCCTTTGAAAGTCAATTTGCCCGTTCCACAAAGGAAGCCATACCATTCTGATGCCGCTCTAGCACATGAATTATGGAAATGGTTCACCTAGAGAGGCCTTTTAATGGGATGTTTCTCGCCTCTAATAAAATGTCTCCCCCTTATCAGGGTCCCTTACAATCCATATGTTAATGTCTAATGTTGAACTATTTATCGGTGCAATTTGTATCCTTTCTCTTCCACCGTTATCTGAAATTATGCTGTAAATTTCAGCAGGGGTGAAACGATAATGCTTATCGACCCACCCGTAAACCTCATATTCAAATTTTTTGGTTGCATGATTAGTCCTATTT
>NW_015607359.1:0-581 GCF_001515605.1 Sinocyclocheilus anshuiensis | reverse complement strand
GCATTTATTTGAAATGGAAATCTTTTGTAACATTATAAATGCCTTCACTGTCACTTGATAAATTTAATGTGTCCTTGCTGAATAAAATTAATCATATTGTTTGCATTTTTTTAAATACTTTTTTCTATTACAAATTGTCTTATCAGTAGAACCATTTGATTGAAAAGTTTAGTTGAAAAAGAAAGATGAATTTGAGAGTGACTAAGTAGTATTAGCTTGAGTGACAGCAGCGCTCAAGCTGCATGAACTCCACAAGTTTGTGTGAAAACTAATGATCATGTTCTCCAACACGATTCAAGATGATCTAAAGGACAACTTGAACTTCAGCAGCAGAAGAACTTAGTGTCACATGATCAATTTATACTATACTATATAATAATACTGTAACCTGTAATATTTCTCATTTTTGTAGTGCAGTCATGGTTTTTCCATTGGTTAACAGGACAGCATGATTCATCTCTTTGAGAGCTTCTGCATGAATATTAAATGAGTGACCCAAAGAGACCTGTGCTCACTGTCCTTATTTGCGTCCCTGTAGATGGGCTCTCTGGTATTTCAAAAATGACAAGAGCAAAAGTTGG
>NW_015607358.1:0-581 GCF_001515605.1 Sinocyclocheilus anshuiensis | reverse complement strand
TTTTTTTTTGGTTTATTAGAATGCATCATTAAAAATATAATAATCAAATGAATTCAGAAAACTTTAAATAATTTATTAAAATATAATGAAAATATAACAATCCTTTTACATCAAAACATTTTTATCAAATACAATATTACTCTAAGGTTGACTGTAGAAATTAAAACATGGATCAAATAAATATTTTGACTGTGATATTCCTTAACATGTTTTAATAGATTAAATAATTATTGTGTTTTATACAACAGTAATGTATATCAGTCATAATTTCAAGCCAAGCTTTTATTTTGGCATTTGTTGTGAAGATCTTTGAGTTTGTGTTTGCATTTAATGAACGTTATTATCAAATGAAATGGTGCATGGTGTGATTCATGGGAAGCTGTGTGTGTCAGACAGGAAGTCAGAGCCTGTAACTCCGCCCCTCTCTCCCCCGCAGGTGGAACTGCATCGTGACGACTCGGGGGCCGCCGCCGATGGCAGGACACTCGTCCTCCGTGATGGGCAGCACTATGGTGGTGTTCGGAGGCTCTCTGGGCGCGCGGCAGATGTACGTATGAGGCGGGAGAGTCGGCCGCGAGCGA
>NW_015607357.1:0-581 GCF_001515605.1 Sinocyclocheilus anshuiensis | reverse complement strand
GGGGCGCTTCGTGAGAATACACGAAAAAATCGCGATTTCAGTGTAAAAGCGAACAGAAAAGGATTTCTTTACATTCATCCGGGCAGGCAGTGGGAAAGTTGGAAAAACTCTCTCCATTTTATAAGCAAACAATACCACCTCAGTGTCTGTTGACTCCTTCAAAACACAGCCCTGCAGTATATGGCTCAAAACTCAAGAAAGGCCTTTTTATTAACACGATGGACTTCAGAGTGTTTCTTTTAAAGTCCGCGCTTAAAATTCAAGTCACTATATGGCGCCTTAAGACAATATATTTAGATGATATGATTAGATTTTATTGGGCATTAGGGTTGCTTTATGTGGCGAATGAATCTGATGATGTGGAACACACTACAATCAAAATTATACGGCTTCATCAAAATAAAGGTCATTGCGCCATTTGGGTCAGAGAATTTGAGCACTGTATATTTTGGTCATTGGTTTGCAATTTTCGTGCTTGTTTGCCAATCATCCAGGGTTGCGTTTCCCAAAAGCATCGTTAGCTAACTATGGTCGCTAGTTCAATTGAACTCTATTGGTAACGACGGAACTTGCGACCATAG
>NW_015607356.1:0-581 GCF_001515605.1 Sinocyclocheilus anshuiensis | reverse complement strand
TCTCTGTCTTGTTGATTTGGATGTATGCCATTGATTACGCTGGACAAGTGCCCTCTACTGGCGGAAACCGTGCAGTGTGTTGAAATGAAATGTCCTAATGGTGTGTTCAAGTTCTCCTGGGAAGTTCGTATTTACGAGTTGTCGAAGTTGACAGCAAGTCGTAATTACGACTTCAGGTGCTTCAAGAAGTATTATGTGTGTAAAGACCCCATGTGGTGAAAATCAAGTTTTTAACATTGTTTACATCTGGTATTTGTAATATGCTTGAAGACAAACTATGGACAAATACTATGCGTAGGGATGTAACGATTCATCGAAAGCCGGTTGAAAATCAATACAAATATGCGACGATTCAAATCGGTTGAGATGTTACACAAATCGCGATACATTTGGGGATGGGTGTTTATATGAATGTATCCTTGAGGGGAACTGACTGTCTTTAGAAAAGTTTAGATTATATTTTCTGTTCATCTCGTCTCCGTATAATGCATATTAATGAAGCAGCGCTGCTTTGTTTACAGCGGTATCCAAGGAAACGCTGCTGTTCCATGAGCGCCTCCTGCTGTCAGAGAGTGAATCTG
>NW_015607355.1:0-581 GCF_001515605.1 Sinocyclocheilus anshuiensis | reverse complement strand
GGCTGTCATGCTCCAGGAGTTCTGTGAAAATCATTAAATATGAGCATTAGTCCCTCTCTTCCGGGTCGAGTAGCAGGTTAGAGCTCCTCCTGCACCTCAATTAAAACAAGAATTCACTAAAGAAACATTGATAGGAAGTTTAATACTGATGCATTTAATCGGATTTATAGATTAGGTAAAATATCAAAAAACCTAGACTGCAAAGGCAGGGATCAGTGTGTTTATTTATTTGTAAAGCAGACCTGGGAGTGCTGTAGCCTAACATAGGGAGAGCTCTAACTTCATTAGCTGATCTAAAATCACTATCATCAATGACCACTCCCTTTCTGAGGTGACAGTAGAATTTGTAAGACTCTATATAGGATAGAGATTAATATAAAGGATTTACCGTGTAAAAAATTTTTACTTTTGCATTATTTTGATTCGTTAAATGACAGAACTGGTACCATCTAATCAGCTCGTTATCTTGTTTAATTTGATATTTAACATTTACATAAGTGTTTCATTTTTACATGGTTTAAAATAAATAAATAAAACCTTTTATATTACACTTTTTATCGCTCTATCTATCTATCTATCTA
>NW_015607354.1:0-581 GCF_001515605.1 Sinocyclocheilus anshuiensis | reverse complement strand
ACACCTTTAGTGAGCCTTATGAATGAACAACTGTTGTAAGTTTCAAAAATAGCCACCATCCACGTGGTTGCGTTTTGAGCCGTCAAAACTCACGATCAAATTTGTCACGACACCGCAGATGAATAATTAACTTTTGTAAATTGAATGAAACCATAACGGCGAAACATTTGATCGGTTCTAGCTAGTGACCTGTTCAAACTCTTTATGGAACAAAACGTGTTTAGTTTTACAACGTGTGAAGTAGACGTGTGCCGTGTCGTTTTTGTGTGGTAATGCATTGGAGATTAGTTGTAACCCAGTGTCTTGTAGAATGTTGGCATGACTCCTTTTCTCTATGTTGTATCGACGTCAAAGTATCCACCTAAAATGGACTGAAGTGCAATAACTTTTTTTTTGTGCGCCATAGTATCCTTAATGGAGGAAAATGCCCTCTTAACAACATCCATCATGTTGTTGTTTTTTTTTTCTTTAAGCAGGGTATTTTATTTCACTTATTTATTTCTTTTTGGATTGTACAAATTTAAACTCCTTCCTGCTTTGCCTCCATAAGTGGCACTTTCTTGTGGAATGTACAATGGACT
>NW_015607353.1:0-581 GCF_001515605.1 Sinocyclocheilus anshuiensis | reverse complement strand
TCGCGATCCGTCAGAGCAGTCAGGGGTCTCATTGGTGGATTTATGGTGGAAAATTTGCATAAATTATGAGCAAATCCGCGAGCTCGTGTGTGGTCCATCGCATAGCAAACTCGCCAAGCGGAAAGGTGGCCCTTGGTGCGCCCTGAAAAAAAGCTTGAATGGCCATTGCTCAAAATAGGCTTGCATTTGGTTTTCACATTCATATAATTGACTTATGGATATTTTATACAGTTTTCACAACGCCACTCTGAAGGCTTTATTTGCATATGTGAAGTACTTTTCAGTTTGCTTTGCATGAGCACAAAAGCCCGCCTGGCATCATGAAGTTTCATTTCAAGAAGGTTTTTTTTTTTGTTTTGTTTAAATGTTTGCATATTTTCTAATGCACACTCCAGGTCTCCTTACTTGTGTGGCTTTTAGGGAAAATATCTCACCATTTTATTTGAAATAAAAATCATTTTGTATCGCATCGACTGTTATTGTGAATTATTATATGTTGGAAGCCTTAATGTGTACAAAGGTCGTGTCTTTTTATGTTTATCCTGTCGTCGGCTTTGTGAAGAGGTTTCTCAAGTATTGCT
>NW_015607352.1:0-581 GCF_001515605.1 Sinocyclocheilus anshuiensis | reverse complement strand
GATTTTGCACTGTGGTTTACTTTCATGTGTGCCCACGGCTCATGCACATCTAAAATATACACAACAGAAAAAAACAACCATTGCTCTAGGCTGCTGTAATCATTTGGCGGCTTCAGTGTCATGATTGCCTCAAGTCCTGTGAAGGAGAGAACACTGCACACTAATAAGTCAGCATGTGTAGTACCAGAAGTTGATCCCAAGAGTTTTGGGTGAGCCAAGACTCACTGGAGGACAAAAGAACAATACATACACAATGTCCTGGAAAGTGGCTAACAATAATTCATCATCTCCTACATGTGTATCTCACAGTTCTGCACTGTCTTTGTAACCTCACAATTACTGGTGAAATACAAAGGCTGTTAATAGAATTGCACAAACTAACAAAATTAAAATAAGCAAGTGTTTTGGAGTGAAGCATTTGTATTCCTTGGGGTCAAGATTATTTTCCTACTAATTATTTGCAAGCAAATTAATGAGGTTTTATGCTTTTTATGTAGCACACACTACTTTGCCACTTTCACTCAATTTTAATCACTTTTTCTTAAGAACATTTAATCAACTTTAAGTAAATTATCTCTCTT
>NW_015607351.1:0-581 GCF_001515605.1 Sinocyclocheilus anshuiensis | reverse complement strand
GTATGGGTAACCATACTTGGCCACATGTCACTTCACTTCACTTTAACACCCTCCTCTATGGCAAGCCGTTTTAGCTTAAGCTAAAACGGCTTGCCATACTCCTCATGTCCCTCTCCCTCTGCCTTTCTCATTGTTGAATGGTCAGGAGGTGTGTGAATGTATTCACCTTTGAGGAGGGGCTGTATGCGCGCAGGAGTGAGTGTGTGTGAGCGTGTATATATATTCGTATGCGTGTGTGTGTGTGCACCTGTGTGTTAAACCAGCATTGTTCCTGATAGAGGGAAAGCTGTGCCACGCTGTTTGGAAAATCCAAGGTCATTGGAGCCCGGTCACATGCGCCGTATGAGAGCGTGCATGTGTGATTGAGTGTCTGTGAGAGCGTGTGTGTCTCTCTCTGTCTCCCTCTCTCTCTGGCTATGTGACAGAAAAAGAGGCTTCAGGCAAAGAACAGAGAATTTCATCAGGTTTTCAATGTACGGTAAGGGCGATTGTGTGAGTGCATGATTATGTGTATATTGGATAATTCCCTGCCTGTGTTTAGGAAGGAAAGATTCATGTGCATCACAGGAGATTATGGCAAT
>NW_015607350.1:0-581 GCF_001515605.1 Sinocyclocheilus anshuiensis | reverse complement strand
AGAAAATGAATGCAGGTGACGTTAATTATCAAGAGTTAACACGCGTACACACCTCCCTTCACAGGCTCATTATAATATAACACAATGGCCATTTTTCGCTCTAAGTTGAAGACAGTGAGAACATTTCTGATAACTACAACATGAGATAATAAATGCACGTTTCATGCTTAAAAGCAATAAAACAGAATTTAATCTCGCCCTCGTCAAAAAATGAGGCATGTTTGGAAGTGATGGTCTCAGAGACCAGTAAACATCCAGCATCGGCCCTCATACACACTTGTTGTTAATGAGTGCCACTCTTCGGGTGATGAGCTGGCTCTATCTCAGACAGCATAAATAGCGAGCTGGTGTGGGAAACTCGATTTGAGCGACAGGGTCACGCACCTTGCCTTTAGCTGAATTAAAAGAGGATCGCCAGTGACGATGCGCAATATTGCAATGCCCGTTTGCATATGTGCAGTGATATTAAAAGGGATCAGCTTCATCTAGTGAGACACAACAATCAACGTGAAGGTAACAGCATGGTTTAATATCACAAATTACTCCCAGGGAGTGACCTCCTCACTTTGAGCTTGATTACA
>NW_015607349.1:0-581 GCF_001515605.1 Sinocyclocheilus anshuiensis | reverse complement strand
CCCGATTGGCTGTTGTAGGGCAGGAGGAGGCGGAGCCGGAGCCGGAGCCACAGGAAGAGCCGGTGGCACCACCGAATGAGCAACCCCAAGTGGAGGCCAGAGCTTTAGAGGAACTGGAGATACCTCCACCTCTGCCCCATCAGCTGTGGGAGGAAGCAGTGGGGTATGCTGGGATTCCTGGGGTCGGTCCTCCGCTGTCAGGACCCTCTCACTTCTGGGGTGAGATTTACTTTTACTAATTTGTGAATGCACTACACAGTTATTTTAGTATTTTTTTCTATACTTGTTTTCTAGTTATTAATATTTTGAATGTAATATTTTGAGTGCTGCAGCCGTGACTGCAAAACGTCCAAGTATCGTCAATTTATATTTGCCACACCCATAAATTGAAAAATCATAGGAAAATCTTGTGGGAATCCAGTGGCAGATTTGAATGTCAAGACTGCAACACTCTATTGACTTTTATTTTTATATTTTCAGTTTTAGCTTGTTTTTAGTTATTTTTGTTATGTGCTTTTGTAATTTTTATTCGTTTTTTTTTTAAATATTGATTATTTAAAAAAAACAAATAATGATATATA
>NW_015607348.1:0-581 GCF_001515605.1 Sinocyclocheilus anshuiensis | reverse complement strand
AAGTGCTGTGGTCCTGGAGAACCTTCCAGATGATATTAAACAAGAAGTTTTGACTCTTTTGGTAGAGATCATAAGCAGTCTTTCTGAAAATGACTTTAGCATGGAATTAATACCAGAATTAAGAAAAGCAGTTGTGACTTTTAAAAATCCTAGTGGTAAGTTATCCTATAAAATATACATGTATATATTTTTTATCATAATTTAAACATATTTTACTTAGTCATTTTTTAATTTAAATTAAATTAATTTAGTTTAATCTTGATAACATAACACTTGGGGTTTACGTGATGGTCTTTTTTGGACTGGAGAAAGTATTGTATTTAAGTTTGTATGGCTGAAAATTATTATTATTTCTTTTTTTTTAACATGATACCTTTAATATTTTGCTTGTATATATAGTTGTATGTTGTTATTATGGCTTGATTAAATGTGTTTGGCACTTTCAGTAAAATTTAATTTTGTAAAAAAAAAATGTAACTTCACAGCTGCAGAAAAGTTCCTTGAGGACAGCAGGACACATGAAAAATTCAAGAAGAATAATCTGAGGGCCCGTGCACTGGAGAGAAGCACATGTGTGCGGG
>NW_015607347.1:0-581 GCF_001515605.1 Sinocyclocheilus anshuiensis | reverse complement strand
ATGTTCTAGTCTATAACAGGGGCCCAGTTCTGTTCCTGGAGTTCTACCTTGCTGTAGAGCAGTTCCAGCCAGTGTTGTAGTACTCAAGGACTTCTTGACTCCAAGACCATTTTCGTGGACTTGAGAGCATCTGGAGTCTGAGTCAAGACTGAGTCCAGGCTTGAGTACTACAATGCTGTAGATAAGTTTTGTGGTCTGTGTTGACGCTTGCATATGATCTGCTCTGTGCTATTGTGTCTTTAGACTGGAGCACACACTGTGTGTGTGCTGCAGAGATTAATGTAACTGATGCAAAACCAGTCTTCATCACCCTAAAGAAAATCATATTTATATTGTCTGAATCATTCAGACTAGGATTGGACAACTGGAGATTTCTTTCCTGCATATATATAGCTCCAACCCTCATTAAACTCAACTTCAAGCAATCCACAAGACCTTGATTAGCTTGTTAAGGTGTGTTTTATTAGGGTTGGAACTAAACTCCTGCAAAGCACGAAAATAGATCTCGAGGGCCAGAGTTGCTCATTTATCAAACGTACAGGTTGTGATTCAGTGGAGCAGCTGGTCCAAATAAACAGGAT
>NW_015607346.1:0-581 GCF_001515605.1 Sinocyclocheilus anshuiensis | reverse complement strand
TACAGATAGGCACAATGTCATTTTTCCAGACCTCTCACTCAAACTTCAGTTCAGATTCAGAAAATGCTGCGGTTTTCCGCATCACATGAATGATACATTCTTGTGATGTCACTAGAAAAACACCCAATTAGGTGAAATCCCACACATAAATATGAATGAATCTCACAACAACATGTCCAGCTCACATTCAAACTGTGGGGAAAGAAACGTATATTTAGCCTTAAGAAAATACAGGACCATTAAAATTGTTTGCCCTAAACGTATCACCCAAATTACTGAAATGCACCCAGATGTTTTACTTTTAATAAAATTCCCATGAATCTTAATGGTGATTCTCACTACTGTAGTACTTCTACTTTATTACTGTAAACAATATTTAAAGCAGTTTGTTAAAAATTATTTTCTTTCAACAATGATACATTAAATTTATCAGAAGTGACAATAAAACACTTATAATGTTATAAAATTATATTTCAAATAATTCAGTTTTTTTCATTTCTATATATTTAAAAAAAATTATAACAATTTACAAAAATATATTATGCAGCACAACTGTTTTCAATATTTATTATAGTATATAT
>NW_015607345.1:0-581 GCF_001515605.1 Sinocyclocheilus anshuiensis | reverse complement strand
AGAAATTATAAATCACAATGGAGCGCAGCACTTTGAATGCTGTAATATGCACAAATGAAGCCCAGTTGATGATTCTGGCCAAAGGGAGTCTTGTGATCTTGCAGCATGACCTTTTTTTTGGCTTCTCTCCTCCTCAGTGTGCATTTAGTCTCCACCACGACGCTAAGCTTGACGTGCCAAAAAGTTGTGACTTGCTTTTGAAAGCCATCCAGCCTTTTATAAAGGAAGTCTAGACAGTTGATTGGTTGTTTTGCATTAGTTTAGTGCTTCTTTTAGTATACTATTTTTAAATGGCAGATGATAGGTATTGCCAAATGTCATAGTGAGCTCTTGAATGTGTTTATTTATATAGTTTGCACATAAATATATTATTGTTGTTATTTTCATTTACTATTTTTCATTTATTATTTTTTATTTATTTGTATTATATATAATATATTAATTTATTTAACTAGAATTTGGGTAGAATAAAAAATATTTTACTCTTTTCTAGCCAGAACAGAGCTTTCATAACTAAGCTTTGAGTTTAAAAAAAAGACTTGTTAGGATGGTTTCTTTCTTTCTCTCCTGTGTGTGTGTGT
>NW_015607344.1:0-580 GCF_001515605.1 Sinocyclocheilus anshuiensis | reverse complement strand
GTCCCCATTCAAGACACTAAGTTGCGTACTAAAAACTTAGTAGTAGTTGTAGTAACTCTTGCCATTGCAAGCGCCACAAAATAAGTGCTGCACAAGGACCAATAGAAATCTTGAACTAGATGAAAAGGAAGAAGCAGGAAGTCAATAAGAAGTGGCCTCGGGTGAATTTGAGGACAGCTTGCATCCCTGTGCTTCATTTCATTTGTCGTCTCTCCTGAATGAGCTCTCTCTATACATACAACTGAAAACAGTGTCTCCTCTTTCCTGTCCTTTAATGGAATCAAGGTTGGCCACCTGTGGCCCAAATGGGCAATTTGACTCAAGCCTGAGGTTTCGCTTGAAAAAGAGGCTGTTCGTCCTTGCAATAGGACAAACTAAAATAGCATCTCTCTCTTCTCTCTGTCCCTCCAATATCACTAATATTACCTGTTAGGGTGCGATGCATTAAAGCGTTACCTTACCTGATATATAAAATATTACAATAAAAAGGTAATTGTTGTGTATTAAAATAATAACACAATCAATAATATGTATGTATAGTGCTGGGCAGTATACCGGTTCATACCGAATACCGGTGTTT
>NW_015607343.1:0-580 GCF_001515605.1 Sinocyclocheilus anshuiensis | reverse complement strand
AAAAATCTTTATGGTTCCAAAATCAGCCTTGATTTTCTTTATGCCGAATATAATTTCTTATTTGTTTCTTTTTGATTTTAGAGTGAAATGTCTTTGTCTCTGTCTGTGCATCAGTCAGTTTGTATTTATGTAAATAAGTGTTTTTTAATTGGAGTGTGTGTGTGTGTGTGTATCAGCCCGTCCCGTGACTGCTGTAGTCAAACACTCCCTTCTTAAAGAAAGGAGAGATGTTGCACACGGCGTGTTTAGAGAGGTGTAGTCCAAACTCGTCTGTTCTCAGAGGAGAAGAGGAGGAGGATGACATCATCACATGGAAGAAGTTCCGCAGGTATTGCTGGAAAAACACAATGGCATCATCAACATCTCAGATCAGTAAAACCCCTGTAGTTTTCATGAGGTTCTCATTCAAAAACATATCTGATTACCTCCAACTGATTCCGGCGTTCCGCAACCATTCGCTCATCTCTGTTCCCAAAAATCTTTTTGGGAGGGAAGTCCAAAGCCGCAAGCTAAAACAAGATTCAAGATTATCTAAAATATCTCATTATTTTGGGATGAAATTTATTAATATATAATAAAG
>NW_015607342.1:0-581 GCF_001515605.1 Sinocyclocheilus anshuiensis | reverse complement strand
ATTTATTTATTTATTTATATAGGAATACACTGAGTTAAGGATGCTTGTGCACTGTCTACTGGAAAAATTAAAACTAAAATCAATATTTTATGTCCATTTATTTATTTATTTGCAAAGTATCCATGTAATCAGCTTCATGTCTGGTTCATGTTTTGCAGTAATGACTGCCTGACGGCACCTTATCACTTACATATATCTTGCAAAGCACAATTAATTATTTAAGCCACTTGTTTGCTTTTTAGTCTCAGCGTATTAACGTTTGGAAAAAGCAAAAGGATTTGTTTAGAATACAGGATGCCTGCACACCCAGCTGGGGAGAAGGGTGTCAGAGCTTTCCGCACATGGCAGGAAGAGAGCACATGTGGGCCAGTGATAGGCTCCTGTCATGTTTAATAAATTACTTGGCAAAGTCTTAGATGGGCTGTGCCATCCAAAAGGCAAGCTTGGCGTTGGTATCATTACGAAATTGCAGAAATCAGCGGGTCAACCTGCGGTTCACCCTCTCCTGCCGAGACATGTGAATGGAGAAAGGCTGAGCTTGAGCTCCACTCTAACAGCAAATTAATTCACAGAGTGCACTT
>NW_015607341.1:0-578 GCF_001515605.1 Sinocyclocheilus anshuiensis | reverse complement strand
GAGGACTGGTGTGGTGCAGGCAGGTACATGGTACCAGAGCTCTATTGCCCTCTGTAAAATGGGCATGTAAGAGGGGTAACTAAGATCCATTAAGGAACACATTAAAATTGGCATTCAGTCTGAACTGACCTAAGAGATTAGCTTTATATAATTTACTTATAAGTTTGTTTTAAAATTAAGAAAATAACAAGTAATAAATAATTAAATAACAAAAATACTAAGAAACTAATAAATAAACAAACAAATACAAATAAACACACAAATTACAAAATAAATAAATAAACAAAAACAAAGTGAACAAACACAAATAAATTACACAAAATTAAACACACACACACACACACACACACACACAAAACAAAAAACAAAAATAAAAACAATTAAATGGAAAAAAAAAACTACACAAATAAAAAAAACAATTACACAAAAATAAACGACTAAACAAATAAAAACAATGTAAATAAAAAGAGAACAAACACATAATTAATTTTTGTTTTGGGAGAAGTCAGTCAGCAGAACAGGCGGGAGCGCGTGAGTGTTTGCTTAATACTTTGTTTCTGCATCTGTTGTTTAAATTG
>NW_015607340.1:0-570 GCF_001515605.1 Sinocyclocheilus anshuiensis | reverse complement strand
GAACTAACAATGAACGACTGTATTTTCATTAACTCACATTAACAAAGATTCATAAATACTGTAATAAATCTATTGTTCATTGTTTGTTCATGTTAGTTAATAGATTAACTAATGGAACCTTATTGTAAAGTGTTACCTATATTAGTATATGTTTTACAAGAAAATACTATTTTTTGGCTTTTTATTTCAAAATGTTACATTAAATTCAATGTGTTACTTGCCGTTTCTTTGTAAATGAAAACTGTTTATACACCTATTTGTTTTTGTATTGAAACATTTTAATACAGTATATGAAAAGTACCACATAGGGACTCTAAATTCTGATGCAAATGAATCAGAATTTTTTAATTAATTAATTAAAAAATAAGATTTTTTTAATTAATTGAACTTACTCCAATGCCATTTTTGCTACTTAAGTTAAAATCATAGACAATTACAAACTTAACAGCCAAATAAAAATTTGTGATTTTGGATTTTTGTGTGTATGTATGTGTTCAGCTCCTGACATAGCAGAGTAACTTTCCACTGTGTGTGTGTGTGTGTGTGTGTGTGTGTGAGTGTGAGTGTGTG
>NW_015607339.1:0-579 GCF_001515605.1 Sinocyclocheilus anshuiensis | reverse complement strand
CAGCGTCTCCTCGTCCCTCGTGTGTGTGCAACGTGACAGTAACATAGGCTGCGTACACACTATAAAGCTAAAGCTTCGGGAATGATAATCGCATTTAAATATGGGAGTGAATTCCCTAAATTGTCATTTTGTGTGTGTACAGAACAGAACTCGCTCTCGAAAATTCAATGATTGACACCATAGAATCTTTCTGCCATCTCACACGTTTGGTATACGCTACTTTTAACCGAACTAATATTACAACAACTGGAGACTTACGTTCGCGATTTTTATCTAAACCACCATCAACAGAGGTGTCGTGTTCAGTTTATGTTTGGAAGGCTATTTCGCAGAGCGCACTTTTGAAGGGTTGCCATGTCCACTTATTATAAGTGATGCTTATTAGCATCTTTGAGCTTGTTGTTTGGACTTGGTTTATAAAGCGATCCAGTTTATGGAGTTAATAAAGTAGGCAGGTGAGTATTTTGGGATGTGATTTATTTCCAAGATAATGCACTTGGATTTGAGTTTATTATGGACTTGTTTTTATTTGTTTTAATTTCATTTTTATGGGCTTTTTTTTTTTTTTTTTTTTTTTTT
>NW_015607338.1:0-580 GCF_001515605.1 Sinocyclocheilus anshuiensis | reverse complement strand
GTAGAGACTTGAAACTTGGAGGGATGGTAGTACTCACACCGTCTACAATGTGACTGAGGCTCGCCCCAATCGGCCTGACGAGGGCGCTACAGCGATCGAAAGTACGAAATCGCTCATAACTCCTAAACGGTCAGTCGCAGGCTCAAGTGTCTTATGTCTTTGGAATCCCTTATGTATTTGGAAAATTTTCAGGTATTTTGCATTTTTTGCAAAACCTAATTTTGTGAACTAGTCCTAGGTTTTTCGCCCGAGAGAGTGAATATACATAATTATCAAAAAAAAAGTTGAAGTTTCGACTCACCGTCACAAAGGGATGCCAAAACTTTCGAAGGGGGCAGGACCACTTTTAGTAAAATGCCTATAACTCCTGAACGGAATAAGATATCTTCGCCAAACTCGGAACACTTATGTATGAGCTCAAGCTGAGGTCACAGGAAAAAAATCGGCCACTTGGCGGCGCTATAAAAATGGCTGTAACTAGGCAACCGTTTGTCCTATCAACATGAAAATGGCTGTGCCCGGTCCTGGTCCAATGTTCCACAAGTGTATATGGGGACATTTGCGTATCTCAAAAAAAAAA
>NW_015607337.1:0-580 GCF_001515605.1 Sinocyclocheilus anshuiensis | reverse complement strand
CACACACACACACACACACACACTCACTCACTCACTCACGCACACGCACATCTTTTCCACACTGGGCATATATGATCACGACATTTTGCCTTGAAGTCGAACCTGAAACTGGGAATAATTTGGAAACTTGGAGGTCATTCCAGCAGCTCTTCATCCTGAGAGGCGTGAGAAACCTGTTTTACATGTATTTTTGCTAGGGATGATGATGTGATGTCAAGGACACATTCATGTGAGGCAGACTGCATTAGAGCTTTAGACAGACTAGCAAGGTGTGTCCTGAACTCTGAACGTACATATGTAGTAGCCTAAATGATTCATTATGTGTTTTATTGAACATTATTTTAAAATCATGCATTATTATTTAAACTCCACAGTTATTTATCCTTATTGTGAATGGTTGATCTTTAAAAGCCACATTAACCATTTAAGGGTTATGTTAGATTCAAACCTTAAACATTTTCTCATAATTATTATTGACTGTCTATTTTATATGTCATTGTGGTTTTAATTTATGATAACACCTACAGTATACCTACTACAGATAGACAGACAGACAGACAGACAGACAGATAGATAGATA
>NW_015607336.1:0-580 GCF_001515605.1 Sinocyclocheilus anshuiensis | reverse complement strand
AATAATGATCTTTAAAATAGCATCATATGACCCCTTTAATACACAAATAGTGCCACTGACTTCAGTTTTGCCTCAACCAAAAGCCCATTTGTCAGAATTATGGCATATATTGGCATGTAGTAGCTCATGCGAGTGATGCAAGTGCATGTTTGGCCTGCGTTGTGTTCTGATTCCAATCCTTCCATTTTCTCTTTTCTCTTCAATACTTTCCTGTCTGGTTCTGAACAAAAAATATATATTATTATTATTATTTTTATTATAGATATGGTTGATTTCTAATTCCCTTGGCAACATTTTCAGACAATTTTCATTTGCAATGAATTCTAACAGAAGAGTGAAAGATCTGTAACAAATAAGTTCCCTTTCAAGGGAACGAGACACTGCGTCCTCAAGGGGTTGCTATGGGGAACGCCTCGACATGACCCGTGTCTGAAGCATACATTCAAAACAACAACAACACGCTGGCCGGCGACAGCCTATGACGTCACTACTGGTGCGACCACAGTATAAAGAGGCGCCAGGAGAACACATCATTCTCTTCTTCGTCTTCAAGTGACTGTTTTGTTTGAAGCGTGCATTC
>NW_015607335.1:0-580 GCF_001515605.1 Sinocyclocheilus anshuiensis | reverse complement strand
GGTAAGTTAGGGGTCTGGTGATGCCAAGGTACCTGTGATAGAGGGAAAATACATGGACAAGTAAGAAGACAGGACTTTATTTAAAGTCATGATATAATATATGATATAATAAATATGTGATGAACTATTTTGTGCCATCAATTTTTAGCTATTTGATTTAGACTTTATCCAGTTTAAGTTAAACTGAAAAATCTAGATGGATACTAATTTATGAATACATTGTTGTTCATTCTAAACTCATGTTTGTTCATAATAGATTACAAAAAAATATTTCATTCTAAATGATATGCAATATAAATGTATAGTTTAAATTGTACTTGAGTTGAATTTAATGAGTTTATGTAGAAAGTGATATTTAACATAAAATGATAAATACTATAAAAAATACTGTTGATTGTTAGTTCATGGTACCTAATAGATTCACTAATGATAACAATGTTTTTGTAAAGTGTTGCCAAATCATTTTTCATGATCATTGATCATAATTATGATTATCAATGATCATCAGTACACCCTTAAGAAAACTCACCGGTCGATGCTAATAACGCAGAGGGTCATGATGGACGCGGTGCAGCACATC
>NW_015607334.1:0-580 GCF_001515605.1 Sinocyclocheilus anshuiensis | reverse complement strand
GATATTCAGTCAAGATCAGTGAATGATTTTCTTTTGTTCTTTGATAACATTAATGACAGGCAGCATGTTTATTCTCGTTAACACCGAACGCATGCAGATCTAAAAATACTGTACATGTGCGTTTTCTTTCTCATCTATTTACATTCAGTTAAGACAAAAATGGCTCTTTATGATGATATACTGACGTAGTTTTCTGCATACTGGTTGATAAAGGTGAAAGAGAAGTCAGTTCCAGCCTGGAACCTTTTCTGCAGTGGAAATGCACGGAATGGTTCAAGAACGGACACAAACCGGGAATCTGCACCGAGACCGCTGGTCTCTGTTCTCTGTGCTCACGCTGCGCTTCAGACATCTGCGCTGCACACAAACAGGGCGAAAGTTCTTCCCGTCCCTGCACTTAAATCATTTTAAATCGCATTAAAATGCGAATGCAGGAATTGTTAAGCAGAATCGAAATGTACACATCTTATCGAATACCCAGTTCTTGGAAATTTGGAACCAGTTCTTCTTCTTCTTCTTCTTCTTCTTCTTCCGCTTTTTGGCGTGTTACATCCTGTGTGCATATCGCCACCTACTTTTG
>NW_015607333.1:0-580 GCF_001515605.1 Sinocyclocheilus anshuiensis | reverse complement strand
ACATATGCACAGAAATATAAACTGCACATTTTATACCAGAACTGGAATATCAAAAACAGAAGCTGTGCTGATGTATTCAAGTAACATAGAAACACTGTGTAACAAACCACATCACTTCGACCCGTACTGTGTATTATACACCTACATTATCATAAGCTGTTTCATTCATCCTCATCTCAGCAGACGAATCCTGCTTGTGATTTGATATGCCTGTTCATGTCTGCGTCGTGAAAGCAAGGTCTTTGTTGATCCGTTTTTGCTGGGACTCACTTTCCCCTTGGGGCCCGATGAGGATGACATTCTTTGGAGGGCGGTTGCATTGATTGCAATGGAAATCCCTTCGGCGTGGCCTGAGGGGACATCGCTTTACCAGGCGGCTGCTCCTCACTGCACACCGCTGGCCAGAGCAGGATGCTGAGGAGGGACACTGTCGGGTGTAAATGAGATGCTGTGGTCCAACCATGTCAACACATGCACGGATCCACATACACACTCTCACAGACTCGCCCTGTGGTATTTCGACTCGGCTGCTCCATCTTTCATCCCAAATACTTTAAGCTACTCCCATAAGCCCTTCTCA
>NW_015607332.1:0-580 GCF_001515605.1 Sinocyclocheilus anshuiensis | reverse complement strand
GGCTTATGCATCGGCTATGAGCGGAGCTTTCCAAACAAAAACCTTCTGTGTTTTTGTTTTGCTTATTATTAATAAGGAATTTGGAGAGGAGTGCTGTATTCCGATCTTTTACAAGCAAGAGGTTTGAGCTTTCCTCTGACCTTCTGTGGAATCAACAACTTCTGTATTTGCTTTCTGTTTTCACAGACAACACGCATCCATAGAGCGAGGAAGATGCTCTGTTGATCATTCCATTGAAATGAACTCGTCTCCTCCGAGAAAGCAAGGCTAAACTTTAAGCGGGCTAATCGCTCAAGTGTTGAGACATGGCCAAACACGTGGGGTCAAGCATTTTGCTTGTAGGTCAATGACATGATGCTCAATGTTGAATACAACTCTTCTGTGATGACGTTTTTAATTTCTGAATTAAAATACATTTTGATAGTTACTGGGGCCCATAATGTAAAAAAAATGTCAGGGTGATACAAGTGTCCTTATATCATAAAACCTACTTCAAATGAAAATATTGTCATTGCTTACTCACCCTCATGTCATTCCAAACAGTTGATGGTAGCCATTGACTTCCATAATATATATATAT
>NW_015607331.1:0-580 GCF_001515605.1 Sinocyclocheilus anshuiensis | reverse complement strand
TTGTTTTTTTGTTTTGTTTCTGGGTTATGCGCCAGGGTCAGGACTCCAGGCCATTCTCGTCTTGCCAGAGAACGAAAGACTCCTTTGTTAAGTTGCGGTTTCCTTCTCTCCCCCTCCGTGCAAAGCACATCTGTATGCCAAACCAAACCAAACACCCGATGGGTGTGAAAGCGGAGAATGCAGGTGCATTTTAAATTTTCTCCAGGTCGGACTCAGTAATATGCGGGTGATGAATGCTAGTGTCTTTTCGATTTTTTCCTGTAGCGGTTTACTATTGATTTAAAGTCGCCATTGCTTGACTTGAAGTCTTTATCAATTATGGTGTTTTGTAATGTGATGGTTAATACCTGCTCTGAGACACATCAGACTTGCAACACTGTATTCGCATCTGGCAGTAGCCTGAACAGAGGCATAACACTCTCAGAATGTCTCATTAAAACGAGAAGCAGAGTAGGTCTCAGCATTTTTTTTGTCTCTGATACAAAAAATCTTTGTGTTAATTGCCCATTGTCAACCTTGTCATCTTCTATATGCTTGACCTCTGCTGGTGTTATTTCCTTGTGCCGTTTATCGTTTCATT
>NW_015607330.1:0-580 GCF_001515605.1 Sinocyclocheilus anshuiensis | reverse complement strand
GTTTATAAATTGTTGTTAAATATCCTTTTAAATATCTGGAAAAAATGTTTTTTCCTAAATTATTAGAGTATGTTTTACAGCAAAATATAATTTCAGTCTTTCTACTTCAAAATTACGTTTCATTCAATGTGTTTCTTGCTGTTTCTTTGTAATTATTTGTGTCATGTGTGAGAAGTATTAATATTAGGGTTAGGTTTGGTGTAACTTAATTCATTTTGCTTTTCAAAGAGTGATTTTTAGTGAATTCCAATGAATGCAGTTAGGGTCAATTTGGAAAATGGTCATGAAAATGTGAATTATAATAATGAGTAATTGTTATTGATCGAAGAGCAATGTGTTTATTGTTATTCAGCTGCTGATCTGATGAATGTTTTCATCTTTTCTCTTCACAGATCCCATCAATCCTCATCTGAGTGAGTATTTATTCACTGTTCTTTCCTTCCTTCGAGCTGATAAAGATGTTTTATTCTGAAGAGCATTATAATGACAGTCCTGAGCGTTAAAATATAAGGATTTGTGTGAGAAACAAAGCCTAATGTGATGATAATGCTGCTGCAGCGCCGTCTACACTGTTTAGATA
>NW_015607329.1:0-580 GCF_001515605.1 Sinocyclocheilus anshuiensis | reverse complement strand
AAATGGAACATCTTTTTCAATGAAGCAAATCACCTTGCCGTTGACATCTGTGTCTTTGTCAGATACAGTAATGAGAGCAATCTTGGTATTTATTGGATCTTTTTCAGAAAGCATTACAGTACCATTAGTTGGACTGATGATGTATCTCAAGTCGATGTTTGGAGCGTTGTCATTCACATCTGTCACATTGATAGTGACGGTGGCTCTTGCTGGACTCGAGCTTCCATCGCTGGCTAGTACTGTGAGCTTATGAATGGCGGTCTCCTCTCTATCAAGCGGCCTTTGAACTGTTATGAGCCCAGTGGTGGAGTTCAGAGCAAAAAGTCTCCGTGTCGCTGGAGACACCTGGGTCCCAAACATGTATTTTATTTCAGCATTGGCTCCCACGTCTGCATCAGTGGCTTGCAGCTGAACTACAGATGTGCCGACGGGAGAATTTTCCGGGATGTGGACCTCGATTTGGCTTTCTTTGAAGACAGGCCGGTTATCATTAACATCAGTGACGGTCACCTGTAGAATGGCAGTGCTGGATTTTTGTGGGTTCCCCCCATCCTCCACTTTGACTTTCATCACATAAGTA
>NW_015607328.1:0-580 GCF_001515605.1 Sinocyclocheilus anshuiensis | reverse complement strand
ATATGCCAAGATTTAGAGGGTTAAAGTTAATGCTCCTAACAAAGTTTTATGTACTCATCACAACCAACCAAACTCAGGAAAGTATTTATTTTGGACCCCTAATCAGCTATTTTCTTGACATTGACATTTGGGTCTCATTAAAGCTAGATCAACTGTATAAATGCATTTATTTAGCTTTAAATATATTTGTCTGTATGAACATTTTGAAACAAACATAGTGTGTTACCGAGTGCTCCTCTGAATCTGATGTCTGTGAGGTGATGACAGGGTTGAATTCAGTAGGTGTGAGTGGGCTCAGTTTTTTCCTGATCGCTCGGATTTGAAGGAGGGCACGAAACGCTACAGGAATTAAAAGGAGAAATTTGAAATTAGTCAAATATTTTATCTGAAACAATATAAAAAAACAGCATCAACTAGTGTCAGTATGTCCAGTGTTTTATTTAATGAAATACCTGCCACAACATGTATGTATGAGTCACTATAGATAAAAATATAATCACATAATTACATTTTCATAAATATAATAATCTCAATAATAGAGTCCTGTTGAATGAGTTCAGTACAGGGGTTGGTGCTTACG
>NW_015607327.1:0-580 GCF_001515605.1 Sinocyclocheilus anshuiensis | reverse complement strand
TTTTTTCCCATTCATCCTGGAATTGTTGTCACGTAAATATATCATCTTCATTACTGCAGTGATTTCACACATATAAAGTATTTTCACTGCTCAAGCTTCCTTAGCCTAACTTGATTGTTTCTATTTACGCAGAGGTGCTGTGGCCTAGTGGTTAATGATCTGGGCTGTTAGCTAAAAGGATGTAGGTTTGAATCTTGCAAGGGGTGATGAATTAACCTTGAAACAATGTTTAAAGGAATATTTTATGTTTGCAAGGCATAAAAACAATTGCATGTGGCCAAATGATTAGAACATTGTAACTACTGGCCTGAAAGTGACAGTTACGCCAACTGGACGACATTTTCTCACATTGGGTCATCCTGATTGTTTAACCCTGGTCCACATTGTTTCAAGGGGATTATCCTTGTAATAAGTGCACTATAAGTTGCTTTGGATAAAAGTGTCTGTTAAATTAATAACTACTCACATTTGCTCAGTTTTGCATCTGTCAGGCAGACTGCTGAGTTGATAAAGCAGCAATGAGAGTAAGTAGTCAGGGCCAGGTGGCACACAGTCGAATATTTAAAGTTTATGACTCAAG
>NW_015607326.1:0-580 GCF_001515605.1 Sinocyclocheilus anshuiensis | reverse complement strand
TTTATTTTGGATGCGATTAATCGTTTGACAGCACTATTTTTAATATAACTATTTAGGTTTAATTTATTTTTTATTTCAATTTTAGTTTTACTTTTTATTTATTTCCAGATTTAATTAATTTTAGTGTTTCAACTTAAACAAAACAAAAATTTGAAATGTTTTCTTGACAGCTCCTTTTTTAAGTTTAAAAATGGTTTTCATTAGTTTGAATACTTTTAGATACTTTTTAAACAAAAATTGGAATTGAAATAAGCTGAAATATAATTTGAAATAAGGCTGAAATAAAATAAAATATTAATTTCACAAGAAAAACACAACACTGTAACATCCAAGTTGGTGGCTTAAGGCTTTGTCTTATTTACTGAAAGTACCGATACATCTGTCTAGGCAAGTCATTGTTACCACAGTCTCAGCTGATGGCCCCAATAATGGCGATCAGTGACTGAATCAACATGCGTGTTTGTCACTGTGATTAGCACGAGGTGTGAAGGCAGCCTGATGATGCATGGCGAGAGGAGAGGGGAGAGGAGCGCCTCTGTGTGTGCGGCGTGGGCCGACCCCTGGGAAGCTTCCTGAGAAG
>NW_015607325.1:0-580 GCF_001515605.1 Sinocyclocheilus anshuiensis | reverse complement strand
ATTAACAAAAGCAACAACAAAACATGCATCTAAAAACAGAAGCCTGTTTGTATTTTCATAATCTCACTATTATAGGAAGACATTTGTTGGCATGAGAAGACATTGATATGTTGTCCTGCCTTTTTTCTGGTACTTAAGAAAACTGCAAACCTCTTCTAACAGGTCAAGGGCAGGATTTCTTCTGTTTTATTTTCCTTGCATTTTTTTCATTATGTTTAAGAGACAAACTGATATTCAGTTGGAAGAGAAAGTTTGTGGTGTATGATTTCTTGTAAAGACATTTTAGGAGGCATTAATGGATGATAGATCTGTAAACATTAATCTCAGCTATAGAGTATTTGGACACAAATTCCTAATAAACCAATAAAATATTAATGCCAGTGGTTTTGAAATTAAATTCTCAGTAAGCACGTACAATTGTCCAAATACAGTTGATCAGTTTATTTTCTGTAGATTCGATGTGTTTTAATGACTCTGCTATCATGCAACAACATTGCAAATCCAAAAATAATTGCAGAATTCATACATTTACAGGTACAGTGGGTACGGAAAGTATTCAGACCCACTTAAATTTTTCACT
>NW_015607324.1:0-580 GCF_001515605.1 Sinocyclocheilus anshuiensis | reverse complement strand
GAGGGGGGGTGGGTGCTCTGGAGGCCTCTAGGGACAGGCTTACACAGGACGGAAGGCCTCCAGGGCGGTACCCAATCCGGGACCCATGGCGTATCAGGCAGTTCAGGGAGCCATGGCGGAGTGGGCAGACTGGGCAGCCATGGCAGAGCAAGCAGTTCAGGGGGGCCATGGCGGAGCAGGCAGCTCGGTGAGTTCGGAGAGCCATGGAGGAGCAGGGAGCTCAGGGGGCCATTGCGGGGCGGCCTCTGTGGCCTTGGCCTCGGCACTCGGCCCAGCCTCTACGGCCGGAGCCCTATAGCCCCCCAAAAAAAATTCATTGGGGAAAATTTCGGAATCTGAGGCACTCCGTGGGCCAGGTGTAGGAACAACGGCCCTCCCTGGGCTTGAGTCGGGATCTGAGGCCCTCCGTGGGCCTGACGTACGAGCAGCGGCCCTCCCTGGCTTGACTCGGAAACTGTGGCCCTCCCTGGGCCAGACGTGGGAACAGCAGCCCTCTTTGGGCGGTACGTGGGAACAGGGGTCCTCTCTGGGCTGGACTTGGGAGCAGGAGCCCTCTCTGGGCTGGACGTGGGAACAGGAG
>NW_015607323.1:0-580 GCF_001515605.1 Sinocyclocheilus anshuiensis | reverse complement strand
TGAGTTTATACAATTAATTGTGCAAACAAATACACAGAGTAAGACCTTTAGTTAGGTGTAACATCCTGAAAAGGGTACAACATAGGCTAAAGTCTTTATTTTACGATATCCAAAAACAACCAACCAACATTCCTCATGTTATATGCAAGATGCCACAACACAGTTGTGAGGTACAAAATATCACACACTTGAACATTTCTCATTTCTCATTATCAGTCACATAAAACTAGATGAGGTGCTGCTAGTGGCAATCTTGACTTATTTGGTGCCCTAAGAGATTAAAAACACTTAAAACAACAAATTAAAAACACTTTTGTTTGTTTGTTTTTGGGCTTTTTTCACAAATTATAACTTCTATATGTAAATACAAGACCAGGTAGTTTAGTATTTCAGTTAAAAAAAAAAAAATGTATTTAAGTGGGACATGGGTTTAAATCTTAACATAATTATTTTTAATGAACCAAAAGCAAGCAAAACATCAACTTTACTTGACAGACGATGCTCATAATGGGTTTTCTTTTTATGGTAAAGAGCCATTTGTTAATTTTTCTCCATGAAATGAGGATGGTAGATGATAACA
>NW_015607322.1:0-580 GCF_001515605.1 Sinocyclocheilus anshuiensis | reverse complement strand
GATTTTGAGATCCATCTTTTCACTCTGAGGACAATTGAGGGACTTGTACATAACAATTTTCATGATCCCTCTTATTTTGTCAAAATTATGAACGTTTTGCATATTCAAGGGCTATGTAAACTTATGTGCACAACTTCATCTTTAGCTCACAAAGAGTCACATTTAATAAACCCTCTGCGGACTGCACAATCAATCTGCAGCTGTGCCTCACTATCGACCCCAAATGTCCAGCTCACTGCCAGCTGATGTACACGGAGCCGTGCAGAACCGAGACTGACGAACATGTCACAGACCGTGGGCTTATTCTAGACTTGTGTCCATGTAGTTTCAGTGCTTCATTACAGTTTGGATGGAATGACTGATTAACCGCATTCAGTGGCTTCTTTCTTGTTGTTCATACATTCCGCCAGCGATAAGGTTTCTGGTGTGAGCATACGCCTCATATCAATACACTTGTGTGCTCCAACAGGATTAGAATAATAAAGTGGAAAGCTAATTCAGTTTCCTACAGAACATCAAGTATAGACCTAGACTAGAAAGAGCGTAAAAGAGAATTAACATCTCTGGGAAACTAAGAATT
>NW_015607321.1:0-580 GCF_001515605.1 Sinocyclocheilus anshuiensis | reverse complement strand
TTCCTCAGTAAAACATAATTCAAAGGTTCACTGAATTCAGAAGTCAATGCCAACTTGCCACATTTTTCAGTTGGCTACTGAAAATGATAAATTATAAAATATGTAGTAAAATAAACAAGTAAAATAATTGTTAATATTAATGAATTACTAATTCATTTCACATATTGCCAGAGAAAATTAGTTACTCACCATCTCAGACGTTCAATTAGACATCCGTGTATTCGCAAATACATCCGTCATTTATCTGTGCATTCAGATAAGATTCAACAAATCATTTTTAATTTAAAGAGATTAAGACATAATCTCGCTGTGAGAATACAAATAAAACAGGCAAGCTTTCCCTAATACTTCCATTAGAATAAGTGCCATTTACAGAGCCAAAAAGGACGTTACAAATGTCCATGTATTAATGAGGTCTCCTATTGGAATTGATTCAAAAAGCGCCTTCTTGAGAAAGGTTTTATGTAGAGAAAATACAGCAAATTACATGTTTCGAATGAACGTATGTCAGCTATTACCTGCTGCTTTTCCATCTCTCATTCTCTGATCGGAGGCTCATTGATTTGTGATTGATCTCTGG
>NW_015607320.1:0-580 GCF_001515605.1 Sinocyclocheilus anshuiensis | reverse complement strand
AAGTCCCGGTCTGGTGCGGAGTTTAGGAAGACTTTCACAGAAGTTAATAAAAACCTCCACCTTCTGCTCAAAATCACCTTCACCCACCATGTAGTGCCCACCCTCATCAGCAAAATATCCAAATGCTATATGTGTGATTTACAGTAAAAATCCCCTTTGGTATGAGTCTAAAAGACAACAGGCCAGTTCAACGTCTATTTCGACCAACAGCGGGTCAGTCAGTCAGCTGGAAAATAGTCAGATCTGTAACTGCACACCTCTCGCCGACCTGCCGTGGTATGCACAGTTCTGTTTGGGCCGGTTTTAATTGGAACTGAAATTGAGTTGCGCTGAATGGCAGTGCTTCACTGAAGGTGAGCAAATAGCAAGAAGACTGACACATTTACACATACTTTCCCTCTCTTCTCTACAGTTAAAGTTTTTTTCTTCCTTCCTCACTTTCAACACCGGATGACCTTGCCGTGATAGACTGCCGGACTTTGTGGCTGCGCCCAGAAAAGCACCGACCCTGAGGTGTGTGTGTGTTAGAGAGGGAAGAAGAAATGGATTTATTGACTTGTGACTTTGACTCAGGCCAATG
>NW_015607319.1:0-580 GCF_001515605.1 Sinocyclocheilus anshuiensis | reverse complement strand
TTAAAAATCACGCATGCTCACATTGCGATATCATTATGATTTTGATTAATCGCACAGCCCTACATTTTCTGCTGCAGGAAAATCAACAGTGGTAAGTTGCTCTAAACCTCTGATCTGACGTCAGTTTCTTTCACTGAAACTCACCGAGCAAAACAACGAGTTGAATCTTGTTCTGCATCATCTCGTCTTCACAGGTTATTTCACTGAAAGAAATTACAAGAATACAACTTGTTGGTTAGTTTTCTGCACTGGTTTTTCTATAGTAAAGGTTTTTAGACACTTTCAGGCATCGTTCATACATTTCCTTTGCTCACAACTTCACAAAGATTGTGACTGAATTCACCAGTTTAACAGCAAATGTATTTTGAATGGTCAAGTACAATGTAAACAAATGTGATCAGTAAACATGATCAACAAATATTTTTCCCATTACTTTTACTCATCAGATTCATTTAATCAGTTTCAGCTTCATTAAGTCATACAAGATTCAGCTTAATTTTTAAGTCAGTTTAATATTATTTAAGTTAAAATAACTTGTACAGCTAGTTTTATTATACTTAAAAACAGGGGTGTGAAGTAA
>NW_015607318.1:0-580 GCF_001515605.1 Sinocyclocheilus anshuiensis | reverse complement strand
TATTATTATTGGCACAGCGGCCCAGTAAATGTCCTCACTTACGTTTTTTTCGGCTTCCATCGTGACATGAATAACAGCTAGTTAGTTTATCAGTGTATATATATATATTTTTTTTTTCCGAGAGATCCACACCGCGAGCGGAACTTGTCATAAGGTTAGTGATAACAAGGCCTGCCCATTTAAAGAAAATATATGATTGGTCAGTTTTTCTGTCAATTGAAATTACGCTCCCATTGATTTACTATTGCTTGGCCTGCTGTAATTTCACAGCTGGACCACGAATCACAGAGCCGCGAACGCTAGGCAGAAACATTCAAATATGGAGAAAATGGGCGTCGTTCAATTAACGCACTCACTGAATAGACAGATTTGAAGAGTTTATTTTTTCCAAAGACATTGTATTCTTTTTATTTAGATGATGGCTGTCAAATTATGAATTGTTTAAATAAAATTTGAAATGATTACTTTTTATTAAAATAATATTAAAAAGTTTAGCATTTCAATAAGTTTATTTAAAAATGGTAAATATAATTTTAATAGTTTAGGCCCTCTCTGAGGGCCTAGAGGGCCCTGACGGTTC
>NW_015607317.1:0-580 GCF_001515605.1 Sinocyclocheilus anshuiensis | reverse complement strand
TTTTGGCTCAAATTCTCATCCATATGCACAGCATTACTGCATTCATAAGCTACTGAATCCATAAATAACAAACCATTGTTATCTGGTCAAAGAATGAGGCAGTCTGCTATCTTTAATAATACATGAAAAATCATGTAGATCAATATTTTGGACTGCATCCACATGCTTTGCTCACACAAAAAAAGCTTTATGCTTGTATTAGGTTTGTATCAAAAGATGACTGGAGGATGCCAAGCAAATGATAACAAAGGAAGTAAGGTGCACATATTGTATCTTGGTGTTGGGCTGGAAGAATTCATGCCTTTTGTAGTCTGCCATAAGTACAGAAGGTTTAATACTCCCTATCTTACAAGCTGGGCATTTTGGGAGTTTAAATCATTTTGAGCACACCAATCAAAAACAAACCTAGGACAAGCAGTTACGGGGCAAAGGGGGTAGCGGCCTTGAGGCTTTCATTGAAGCTGTGTGGTTTTGAGCAATAGAAGCTGTCACAGATTGCAAATAGAGGACGCCGAGAACTGACACCAGTTCAACTGACACCATCGCATTGACACCAATGATGACACTTTTATGAAGCATC
>NW_015607316.1:0-580 GCF_001515605.1 Sinocyclocheilus anshuiensis | reverse complement strand
TATGTATATATATATATATATATGAAATTATGGTTTATATTTATGTTTTTCAAAGAAGTCTCTTATGCTCACCATGTCTGCATTAAAATAAATAAATAAAATAGAACATACAATATTATTGTGAGATAATATTACAATTTATGTGTTTTTTTTTTTATCTTCATTATATATTTTAAAATATAATTCCCTTACATTTGGTTTGGTGCTGTTTGTTTGTTTGTTCATTCGTTCGTTTGTGATGTGATGTGATGTGATGCATTATTTTCAGGATTATTTGATGAATTGAATATTCAAAAGAACATTTATTTGAAATAGGATTTATTTGTAATAATGTAAAGGTCTTCATTGTCCCTTTTGATCAATGTCATTTACTTGCTAAATAGAAATACCAATGTCTTTCAATAAATCTTACTGATATATACAGTTTAATGACTATTTTAGAGTAATGGAAAAAATGTATCACAGTTTTCATAAAAATGAATGAATGAATGAATGGTTACACTTTAGATAGGGAACACATATTCACTCTAAGAGATTTCCCTCAATAAACTGCTAATTTGCCTCTAATTAACGATTAGAA
>NW_015607315.1:0-580 GCF_001515605.1 Sinocyclocheilus anshuiensis | reverse complement strand
TAAGTGTACTGACCTACTTTTGATTTATTCATTCAAAATTTGGCAAATTCCGTGACATTCCGCGTTAGACAGTAACTTCCATTTTTATGACTGTATTCCGCGATTTCTGCATCATGGAAATCATAGGGCCCTAGATCTGTTCTTAAAGCTGTTTACTAACTCAAGCATCACTAGTATTAGATGTAATGAAACCTCTATTAAAGTCCTAAAGTTCAGCATGTTTCTTGACGTATTGATTTTCACCTGCTGAATGATAAAACAGGTGCATTTGTGCAGAAGACACAGCTCATCTTTTCTTCCGAACATGTCAAACTGGAGCAGCGTTTAGAGAGCTGAAGTGGTTCTTTGCTCAGGGTTTGGCTGCGTTGGGCCAACGACCCCCCGCCCTCGAGCTCGAGCTCCTGTTAGGATGGAAACCGTCTGATACTTCAGACGAGCCTGAGGGACAGAAACAGCCCGAGGAATCCAGCAGAAGACCCCCAACACACACAATCAGGAGAGCCACGTCCCCCTTCCAGCCTTCCGCTGTCAGACGTTCAAAGCTTCATCATTAAAACTGTGCCCTGGGACAAGAGCTGAT
>NW_015607314.1:0-580 GCF_001515605.1 Sinocyclocheilus anshuiensis | reverse complement strand
TTTTTTTTTTCTGTAGAAAGACAAACATATATAGCGATGAAACCCAAGATATTAAATGTAACAGATGTGTATTTACTGATGTTCCAGTTTTGTATAGGAAAGAAAGATTATATAAGAAAGAATATGTATGGCACATAGACAGGTGTGTTCTATGCAATTGAGCTGATAGAAAAAAAAGAGATACATTTCTAGTTTCAACATTATTTGTTCTTCAGATATTTCTCTTTGAAAGAAAAAAAAAAGTATCAGCTGCATGCAAAGTGACCCACATTGGGTTTTTGACCACTGAAAATGTGAACAGTTTACCAATTTGCTCATGGAGCCGCATTAAGATATCCATATCTCTGGGACTGAACCATTGAAGGCCTTTAAAATGAAGATACCAAAAGGAAAGAATCTAAACGGATATTAAGATATCTTTAATACTACTTGAGTTACAGGCATGCAAACTAAAGGCAATAAACTAAACAAAAAACAAGACGTTTTACCATTTTTGAACTGCCACCATTGGCATAAAGTGAAACAGAGATTGCTGAAGTCAACAGATTTTACTAAAAGACCTACCAATCTCTGTGTAAAA
>NW_015607313.1:0-580 GCF_001515605.1 Sinocyclocheilus anshuiensis | reverse complement strand
CCAGTGCATTTAGTTTTAAGTGTGAGTTTTAGTTTGCATGCTCAGGAGTTATCAGGGATTCACTACATTTATGGCCAGCAAAGCAACATTTTAGTGAAATTCAAATAGTGTTTTTATTATTCAAATAATTACTGCAGATCGAATATTTGAATATTTTACTATCCATGCACACCCCTAACTAAAATTACTACAACTGAAATTAAAATAAAGCTATTTTCACTATATATAAATATTTAAACAAAAACTAATGAAAATGACAAAAGCATGTAACAAAATTACTAAAACTTAAACTAAATGTAACTAAATGAAAACTGAAAATACAAAAGCTAATTCAAAATATTAAGTCTGTAACAGTATAAATAATACTTGCATGGTAGTCTAAGCTAGTCTTCCGGCAACCAAATAGTCTGTAAACAAGCGATATCAGACTAGGGATTAGCCAAATGTCTTTGGTACGGCAAGTGTTATCTTGGGAAAACAAATATTTCCAGCTCTGAGTCTTCAAAGAGACTTTTCCTGACTGATAATGTGGCAGACTATTGATTTATCTGTCACTCGTCGCTCAATCAAACAAAGATGG
>NW_015607312.1:0-580 GCF_001515605.1 Sinocyclocheilus anshuiensis | reverse complement strand
ATACATACATATACATATATGTACATATATGAAGAGTTCATTTACAAAAACAGATAACTCCATTTTTAACCATTTTCAGAAATCGTGCTTTTTCATTGTGCATTCCAGTTAATCTCAATTAAACTGCAGTCAGGTTATTTTGATTAGGTAAAAAATAACTAACAAATACAGCTAACTAACACAAATTTAAAAATATATATATAATACATATATAATGCCAGTAATTATGGTTAACTAAAGTATTTAACATTAATATTCTACATATGAAGCCAATCAATTTAAATAAATTTACAGTCATTTGTTTAGATTTTATATACATTTAAACCATAAAAATATTCTTTATATAACTATATATTATGATCACTCTAAATCCTTTGACATATTGAAAGTTAAGTAACTGCACAATGCTTTATAAAACTATGAAACAATGCATAGAAAGAAAAGAGGAACAGAAAGACTGGAGCGAGGAACAGAAAGACTGGAGCGAGGAACAGAAAGACTGGAGCGGGTCCAAGAAGAAGGGCACAACCTGGATGCCTGCTTTCCTGTGCAGATTAAAGTCTTGTGAAGAAAATAAAGT
>NW_015607311.1:0-580 GCF_001515605.1 Sinocyclocheilus anshuiensis | reverse complement strand
TTCAGTCACATGATCCTTCAGAAATCAGTCTAATATGCTGATTTGATGGTCAGTTATTATCACGTGACACTGAAGAATGGAGTTATGGCTCCTGAAAATTCAGCTTCACAGGAATAAATTATGTCTTCAAATATATTAAAATAAAAACAGTTATTTTAAATTGTAATAATATTTCTTAATATTATTATTATTTTTTCTGTATTTTTGACCAAATAAATGCAGCCTTGGTAAATGCTTTTACAGCAGCATAAAAAAAAACTTAATTATTCTAAACTTTTGACCGGTTCATGAGACTTCTATTTTAATGTACATTATAAAATGCTAAAAGTTAATGTAAACTGTCTGTAAAGAAATAGGTATTCCAAAATTAATTTCTGTCATCATTTACAAATGTTACAAATTAATAATTTAGGTATTATCAATTGAGTGTTTTTCAATTGCTCTCATTCCATAGTTTAACCATGTTTTTTTTTTTTTTGCAAGCTTTGCTCAAATTAACATTCTCTGCTTTTACAAACAGGAGAAAATTACGCACGAAAAAGCATTAAGATGTGACCCAACAACCAAAGACGTCTATCTC
>NW_015607310.1:0-580 GCF_001515605.1 Sinocyclocheilus anshuiensis | reverse complement strand
GATCATATTTACCAAGGGTATGAATAATTTTGAGCACAACTGTACGCTCTTTTTTTATTGTAAGCAAATGATCAGTATTTAACAAAAACATCTCCTTGTGTTCCATGTTATAAAGCATCATACAGATTTGGAACAGCATGAGGATGAGTAAATGATAACAACATGTTCATTTTTGGTTAAACTACTATTTAATTTTCTTATAGCCTATGTTGCTTGCTGTTCTGCATGCATCAGCAATCCAGGCATGTGGCTGTTCTTTCTCACATGAGCAGTAATGAAGATTTACTTGTGTTAATTTACCTTCAAGTTACCAGTAATAAAGTGGGGCAGCAGATAGACAGTTGGAGTGAATTTAACCTTGACAGTGAGGAGGTTTCAGACGTCTCTCCAAACATATCTAGGAGCTCTGGGACAGGCAGTGCCGGGTCTGTGAGTGAATAATGAGCGAATAGAAACTCCCTCATAATGACAAGATTGATGAACTCTTCACCATCAATTAATCCCTCAGGGCAAGGAAAGGCCATGAGAAAAGCAGAAAAAGAAAAAAAAATAGATAGATAGACAGACAGACAGACAGACA
>NW_015607309.1:0-580 GCF_001515605.1 Sinocyclocheilus anshuiensis | reverse complement strand
TGTTTGCTGTTATTTTGGTAATTGCATCACTAAATCACGAGCTGTCATGGTGCTGAGTAGCTGATGCTTTAATCAGAAGACCACCGATAGCTCCTCTAGGCCTGGGAAATAGAAGACACGACTTCCATTTTCATAAATTACAGTGCGCATCTGATGTTGTGTTGATGCGGACGTTTTGGTAATTCCTGACGAGCAAGGAAATTTGGTTGCAAGTGGGTTGAAGCTTGGAGAAGAGCGTCAAAATGACACGAAATGGTTCCATCGCCATGTTTCTTGCATGTATTTTGGCTTTCATGTTGCCTGAATATGTTAAATTCACCGCTAAACTTCTCTGATAGTGGCATCTACGAACTTTGATTCTGTAGGTCCATTGTAGGTCTTCTTTGGGCACGTGGTCAACACAACAAATCCAAATGAGCATTGAGACGTGTCTGATACAAATCTGTTAAACGAACCAATAATTCGTTCGTTATATTTATCGTGTTCAATCTGGGAGACGTGAACCCCTCATGCACTGCAGGTTGAGAAACGCTCGATTAGCCTACGTGACCTGAATTTCCCTTCAGCTAGTGTTTAGAGT
>NW_015607308.1:0-580 GCF_001515605.1 Sinocyclocheilus anshuiensis | reverse complement strand
GCTGACCCATTACACGGTACAATAAAAATATTTGAATGTTTAGCTTTTACTCTTTTCACAATCATAAACCCATTGGTCTTATTACTAATAATAACATTGTTGTGAGATGTTGCAGTTCATTGCACATTTCTCCAAACAAAGAGTTTTGTGTTCCAAAACATTTCCAATTAAATGAAAGCTCTGTGAAATACTGTCAAAAAAAGCATTTTCAAAACATCCAGTGGAGTTTCATTCCTCACGTTGCCTTTTACAGGTTACCAGAATGGAATGGCGACTATGAAAACGCAACTTAATGTGACATAAAATGCGCCATAAAGATAATTATTCTCAACCTCCTAAAAACAAAACCACATATGCACGGCCTACTCTAAAATATCCCAGTCTCATTCGCCTACAGATCAGCTCTGAGGCACCAGATTACACATCAGTTAGGAATAAATGGCAGTTCTAGGGAAATCTTTTGGCATATGGTGCATTACAAAAGAGATGTCAGCCCATGGGGCACAAATTCATTCTCGTAGGGACAGAAATGCACTCGCTGCCTGATGGTTGCAGAACTGTATGTCATCAAAGAAGCTGT
>NW_015607307.1:0-580 GCF_001515605.1 Sinocyclocheilus anshuiensis | reverse complement strand
CCTCAGTGGTAAATGTGACAACAGTAAAATAACACGGTAAGTTCAGTAACCCAAATTTTCCATACCGTAAAATCAGAATGCCTTTCCTTTGAATGCATCAGAAAATCACTGTATCTGTATGGTCTTAGATGTTTCTTTCCGTGCTTGGCTCTGTTCATCTACATGCGCTCCATAATGGCAAAAAGGGTCGTTTGACAACATTAATTTTAAACATTTTTAAACTGTGCAGGCTGAAGGATCTGGAGTTGAACAATGGAAGAAAAGATGTTAGACGTGCTGCTGTCCTTGCTAGTCCTTGGTGTCATTAACATCCACCTGGACAAGGGATGGGCTACTAGCGGCCCACGGGCTGGATACTGCCCGCAGTGTCTTTAAATGTGGCCTGCTGGACTGTATTATATTTTAAAATGAATGGAATGATTGCTTTTAGATTAGGATGTCAATACTAACTCCAACCAGGAGAAATAACTCGTTTTCAGCTGATCCCTGTATTAATTACAGCATAGTAGGAGTTGCGTGCTACACTCAAAAAATGCTGGGTTGCTTCAACCCAACTTTGTGTCAAATATGGATTAACCCA
>NW_015607306.1:0-579 GCF_001515605.1 Sinocyclocheilus anshuiensis | reverse complement strand
GGTCAATACGGTACTTCATTCAAAAATGAAAATGCATGTTATTCCGTATGAAATTAATGTTTTTTTGTTTGCTATTTTGGAGAAGTGTTCCTTTAAAAACAGTGTTTAGCACCTAACATATTTAGTGCTGTCATTTTGCAGTCTGTCAATTATTTGGCCTTTTATTCTTTTGAGTTAGGCCCACATTTTGATGGATGTGATGCAGCCGTTTTATGCTTATTTAATGACTAACCCTGAGAATATAGGACAGTAACATGAGTCACTGCTGTTTAACACACATTCAGCATTATATCACTGTCTGTGACTAATAGCTGTCTGTACATATTAAAGGTAATTTCTCAATATCTTGTGCTTTTATCTGACTATAGATTTATGACATCACCATTCTAAAGTTTAAAGATGTAAGATTTTTTTGAATTAAGTGTCTTCTGCTCACCAAAGCAGCATTTATTTGATACAGTAAAAACAGTAAAAATGTGAAATATTTCAACAATTTAAAACAGCTATTTTCTATGTGAATCTCTGTTAAACTGAAATGTATTCCTGTGATGCGCAGCTGTATTTTCAGCATCATTACTC
>NW_015607305.1:0-580 GCF_001515605.1 Sinocyclocheilus anshuiensis | reverse complement strand
AAATAAGGCATGCATTCATCAGATCTCTGAGCCACTACACAGATTCACTCACATCAACTACACAGGATCACTCACAAATAACCAGCCAGGGCACACAGAAGGACATTTACTGGGAACATACACACACAGCAAAAAGCTGACAAAAGCAATACGCATGATACAATTTGTTAACTTCTTCGGGAATGAGAGGGTAAGACTATTTCAGAGAAAGTGGATACACAAAGGCAATTGGTTTCCTGTCCTTGTTCATTTGTACGGCGACCAATATTAGGGGCTTGAATTACGCAGGAAGGCAGCTGGGACTGCGAGACTGAACTTGCATGTCGTCGTCACTTAAACCGTGACCAATGAGGGGGCTGTTATGGTTAGCGAATGCTCCTTAAATGTTTTGCAATATTCACACCACAAACTGCCACACAGACAAATTACAATATGCAGAGGTTTGGAATTTGCTTGGCATAATCGCAACAAAATACCTTCTTCCCCTCAGGTATCCATTCCTGTTATGTGTACCATCAAATATAAAAATAAAATAAATATCTTCATATACTTGGTCAAATATCTTAACTTTAATGTTTGT
>NW_015607304.1:0-580 GCF_001515605.1 Sinocyclocheilus anshuiensis | reverse complement strand
GACGAGGAATAAAGCATGACATAAAGCCTTGGAGGACCACAGGAAACCAAGGTCTCTCAGACCACAAGTACACTTAATCAGGTACCATGACCTGCCCGTCTCCTGCAGGACAAATAAAGGACACTGTTATGACCAAAGCACACAACCAACCACATTAAATGTCAAGATGTCCAGTTAAAAGAAAGAAAAAGTGCATTTACTGAAGTGCTAAGTCCCCTAAAAAAGAACAAGGAATCTTTTGAGCTCAAAACCAACATTGCATTTTAGCTAACTCTACATTTTCCGAACTGCATTTATCCTGATTTTCCAAGAGCAGAAAAATGCCTGGGGTTCAAATGCCAATTAAGTCCTGTTTTTTGGTTACCATTAGCATGTGAATCAGACAGAATCAAGAGAGAGTGGAATCGGTTCAGTCATCCCTGTCCAGCTCCACTTTAATCCACATGCAGGAATTGCACTGAGATGCTGGTGTGACCCAGGGTTTTATCCACTTACTGTTATTAATTTGGCTGCTCTCAGAGGGGGCTGCAGGGGACGCGTGTGTGTGTTTGTCAGTAGGCGGTGAGTTTTGCATGCAGCT
>NW_015607303.1:0-579 GCF_001515605.1 Sinocyclocheilus anshuiensis | reverse complement strand
TGCTGCAGAGTGCTGGCGGGGGAGCAGGCAGGTCGCCCTCATTTGCTGAGCGAGGAATAAGTACGCTGAGCCCTCGGCCTCCGAAGGCCAGACGTGTCAGAGGAGCGATGACATGAGCCTGTCAGACGTTAAGCAAAGCCTAGCGAGGGAGAGGGAGGATTTCTCACTCTATTAGCAGCTTTACCAGCCTCAGCAGATCGATAGACGTTGAACGACGTTATCTATTTTAGTGGAAATTCAACTTGCATGTCATCACAGGAGAAAAGAAGAAATAATGATTTCTAAAGTTGCAGGTGGGCTGCTGAAGACAGAGCTGGGAGGATGGAGAGCTTGGTGTTAAAGCACTTGAAGGAACTATACATACAGACAGACTACCATTTAGTTTAGTCGGTTGGTAAGATATTTTTTGTGTTGTTGTTGTTAAAAGAAGTCTCTAATGCTCACCAAAGCTACATTTTAAAAAATACAGTATAAACATTAACACTGGAAAACATTTTACAATTTAAATTACCTGTTTCTATCGTATTATACTTTAAACATAATTTATTCCTGTGATGCAAAGCTGAATTTTCAGCATCA
>NW_015607302.1:0-580 GCF_001515605.1 Sinocyclocheilus anshuiensis | reverse complement strand
TGGCATCTGCACAAAATTGCATATTTGATATGATATAGGGAGCAAGGAGGCTCAAACTGAGCAAAAATATGAAAAATATGAAAAAAACATATATATAATTTTTTACTTTTAATATAATTTCATATGTCAGGCTTTACAGTGTTACATACCTTTTGCCATTACATCAAATCCAGCTTGTGATGTTCTGGTCTCAACAAATTGAAGTCATCTTTATTTTTTAATCACATTTTATGAAGTTAGGAACAAAACATTATCATCATATTTACATAATAAGTCAATTTTTAAACCAGTGGATTTTCTATCAAACATAAAGTTGGATGCTTGGTTATTCACCCATTTTACCTTTGCTCAAATCAAGTATCTAGCATTCAGCTGATTAGCAGATGTGAGTGATCATTCTTAGATGAGCTTTAACACTTCTATTATAGACAGACTCAAGCTGCTGCAACATGTTGTGATGCATTACCAGTCGTTCCAGTTTAGACACAGTGTCAAATAAGTCTATGTTGCTATGGAAATGGAAATTATACCAAAAGATCCAAACAGTGACTGCCCACTCACATAAAGCATTGCAGATGAC
>NW_015607301.1:0-580 GCF_001515605.1 Sinocyclocheilus anshuiensis | reverse complement strand
AGTTACTAAGCATCATAGATAAACATTTGTAAAAGCAAACATATATTTACCAACACTAATGTTTATTTAGATAAACCCACTGCCAAACATGTGATCTAGCTAAGGTGTTTTGAAACTTTTTGCTGCCCGGGACCTTCAAATATGATGATCCTCTTGTGAGGGACCACCCTCACTAAAATATCAAGGCAGCTATATATTATAATGCATAAAATGCATAAAGACCCAATTATATAACCGTAAAATTATAAAGACTTTTATTATTTTACATTGCCATTATCCTAAAGCAAATAATTTAAATATTATGTGCCTGTCTGTAATAAAATATTTTAATAATGTAAATGTAATATAAATAGATATTTTTCATATAATTAAATTATTTGCTATATATATGAAATATGAAATATTTATATAATACAATATAAATATATATTTTTCATATAATGTTTGAATTATTTATATTTTGTATATTATTTATTTATATTCTATACACATATGTAGATTTCAGTTTAATTCATAATTTACATTATTATAATTTCAGTTTAAATGATTGAAATGTTTCCATTTGTTTTATATAAAAATT
>NW_015607300.1:0-580 GCF_001515605.1 Sinocyclocheilus anshuiensis | reverse complement strand
TCTTCACTTCTCCTCTTTGCCTCCCCCCGTCGAGAACTATTTTCCCGTCTCGAAGACCAGCCTTCTCAGAGACCCGCCCTAGAATCTCATTGGCTGAGGTTGCTTTTCTTGGTCTCTGATTGGTCTATTCTTCCGTCCGTCACGTAGTTAGCCTACTGACGTAAGTGTTTTAATTGTGAAGAGGGTTGCGTGCGCAGAATTGTCACGGGATGCAAGATTGGGTTGCCCAGGCTGCGCGACCTACAGTGCATAGTTAGTAAAGGTTACAGCTAAATTTGTTTGAGGACACAATGCAAAAGGATTAATAAGTTTGAAAAAGATAAAATACGGTGAAAAAATTGGTTTGGAGGAAATACCTTATTTAGTTTTAAATGCATATGTCTGCCCCTTATATTGTTGTGATTTTTTTTTTATAAAAGAACAAATGCCAACAAACCAAGTAAAGTTGCTGTTAGACCTGAAGAAAACAGTAACTCTCTTTTAACAATATATAAGGGGCAGACATATGCATTTAAAACTACTTAAAACTACCCCCCACCAGTGTTGGGGAAAGTTACTTTTAAAAGTAATGCATTGCAAT
>NW_015607299.1:0-580 GCF_001515605.1 Sinocyclocheilus anshuiensis | reverse complement strand
TAGCAAACATATGAGAGTGGAGTAACATATCTAAAATCTGAGGAGGAGAATGGGGATCCTCTTATGGTTTTACATAACACCATCTGACAAAGGTGCTGTATAGCACCTTTAAACATAGCACTTAAAGTGGTTCCACTATGATTACAAGCCAATGAACCATTTTTAGTGCAATTTAGCACCATTTTTGTTTGGAGTGTATGGTCGCAGGGATTCTGAAGTCTATCCCAGCATTTTGGGCTGTCTAGTCAATATAATCACAATATATATTTAAATAATAATAATAGCAATAACAATAACACTACTAATTGTATAACACACTAATGATAATTTAATGAGAATCACTATTGAGAATAACAAAATAAAATAATAATAAAAAAATGAATAAAATAATTAAATAAATAATAATGATAATAATAAAACTTCAGAGTAATATATTAAAGTAATGGGAATTTGGGGGCAAATGTTTGTGCATAATTCACATTTTGAACTTTTTTATTTCCTTGTTTGTAGTGTAGCATTGTCTTAGCTCTGTATAACACATTTTACTATATTAAATCCATTTCACACATATTAGTGAGTA
>NW_015607298.1:0-580 GCF_001515605.1 Sinocyclocheilus anshuiensis | reverse complement strand
CACACACACACACACACACGCACACACACACACACAGATTCTTTGTTGTAACTAGATATGACATAGCAAAGCATTAATATGAAAAGAAAATTATTCAAGCTCAACCATTTAAGCCTTCATCAAAGCTATTTTAAGAAAAAATTGATAGATCAATAAGGATTTATTTCAATTATGGGAAAAAATATCAATAACTACAAAGCCAAATAATTTATTTTGTTATTATCTGTTTTTATTTTAAATGTAATTTATTTTTACATTTAATTAAATTAAACTTTTTAGAACACAGATATGTCATCATCAGAGTTTTCCTCTCTCCGATCTCAAAAACACACACTTCAGTGTTGAATGATTTGTTTGTACCTTGTGGACATGCCCGCCACCTCACTTTATTTCTCCAGGAGATTTATGAAACATGTCTTTTATAATCTCAGAATATTGTTTTCTAGATGTGCTATAGGACACAGTGGCGTCTCTCTGTAATCTAATTGTTGGCATTTCCGTCTGACTGCTGTGATATTTCTTGCTCTTCTCAGGGTGGTATCGAGGGTATCGGCTGAGGAGAAAATCGAAGAAGGTGAGT
>NW_015607297.1:0-579 GCF_001515605.1 Sinocyclocheilus anshuiensis | reverse complement strand
GAGTGAGTGAGTAAGTGAGTAAGTGAGTGAGTGAGTGAGTGAGTGAGCGAGAGAGTGAGTGATTGTGAGGGTGAGAGAGTGAGTGTGAGAGTGAGAGTGAGAGTGAGAGTGAGTAAGACTCAGCTGTTTTACATTGGATATCAAGTGTAGACTCTAAAGTACCAAAAATAAATCTATACAAAAATAGAAATATGAATATAAAATGTAAGAATATTTAATTGAATTACTGAATTAATGTCTTTCAAATATTTTTACATATACTATTAAATAAAATAGTAATTAATTATTGTAACTTCGCTTTAAAGAAGGCCATGATGACACATTAAAGAACTTTTAAGACGCACTGCATTTGAATAAATAAATAAATACATGATAAATAAATAAATACAAAAAACATATATAAAGAGATTTACATAAGTGTAGCAGGAAAAAATATTAAAATGTATAAATAAATACCTTGCATTTTTTAAAGTTAAAATATCCCTTAAATAAAATGTTGAAATAATTTAAACAAACAAATAAATAAATTCATAAAAGTAAAAACAGTCTGTAAATGTATACAGACAGACAAACAAACAA
>NW_015607296.1:0-580 GCF_001515605.1 Sinocyclocheilus anshuiensis | reverse complement strand
TGGACCACCATCCCAAAATGTCATGAAATGGAAAAATAGACAAAGACTGGCATTTAAGATAGATAGGAAAATATCCAATGGACATAGAAACTCTAAAGGGATAGTTACCACAAAAACAATTAAGTTACAGTGGTAAGAAAAGTATTAGTTGTTTTTTTCTGCATAAATTGGTCATAAAATGTCATCTGATCTTCATCAAAGTCACAAGTATAAACAAACACAATGTGCTCAAGCTAACAACACACAAACAGTTATAATCTTTCTTGGTTTTATTTAACACATCCCATTAAACATTCACAGTGCTGTGGAAAAAGTATGTGAACTTTGTAAGTGACTTCCTTCATTGTTGTTATACCTACTTGATACCAACAGAATGATGATGTGTATTTTTCTTAAATTTTGTTTTGTTTAAATATCATATTTGTCCATTTAGTACTGGCCTTCAGAAGCTACAGAAGAAACTAACATGTTCCCAGAAGACAAAATAAGCATGATTTACCCCAATCATCCTGTTCAAAAAGTTTACACCCCGCCTCTTAAAGGGGACATCGGATGCAAAATTCACTTTTACATAGTGTTT
>NW_015607295.1:0-580 GCF_001515605.1 Sinocyclocheilus anshuiensis | reverse complement strand
GGTTGTGGGTAATATCATTCGGTGACCTTTTCTCTTAATAACAAATTTTTCCACAGCTTAATCCCCAAACCCCTCCCTCTCCATCCTTCCCCTTCTCATTCCCTCTCTCTCCTTCTCTCTGTCTCTCCTGCATTACTTCAAATGCAGCATAATCTTTTGTCTCTGATTGCATTAGTTATGATAGGAAGCTTTCTAATTTGGGTCGGTATGGGGAGGAGGTGCTCTGATTTCATTTTCTCCGGCCTTGTCAGGGGGCATTTAAATAAAGGAAACTTCAACTGCACACTCATCACAGGAAATCAACAACACACAGATTACATCCATTTTCAGAGTTTTAATTATTAGTGGTAAGTTGATACCGAGGTTTTGATGGTCAATGCCAATATATCTTAGAGAGCAGGGTGGTCAATGTAAAACCGATATACAGTGTATAATATCACACTATTTTATTTAAAGATAATAAAAACACATGCATAACAATTGTTGAAATTAAATTTATATTTATTTTACATAATGTTTACCTTAATTATATAATTTGAAAATGAATAAATATTAAAAAATTTGAACTTGATAAAAAAAA
>NW_015607294.1:0-580 GCF_001515605.1 Sinocyclocheilus anshuiensis | reverse complement strand
CACAAAACGCTCCTGTTCTCCTTCTAGAGCCCTGATGGCGGTCTGTGCGAGAGCACTCGACCGTCCCCGACACCCCTCAGAATCTGAATCGGTCCTCTCACACAAACACGCATGTCTTTGTCCACTCATTGCTCTTCTGTCTTTCCTGTCCCTCACTTAACTAGACGATTGAGCCGCCCCACCCCGGCCCACCTAGACTAATCCCTGACAGTGTGAAATGTTTGTCTGTATGTGTAGCACATCTTCTTGTGTTCTGTTTTGTTTACCCTGTTAACCCAGTATAAGTCTTTGTTATTAATAACCTTTAATCTGATTTCCTTTCTGAGCAAAAGCCCAAGATTTGACCGTGGGGATTGTTTCATATCATCCTTGGGTGAATCTCATAAAAAAAATGTCTGGGTGATATTTCACTTTAAAATCAGAATAAAAAACATTAAGCCCATTTTAGGACCATGTTTTGCTATTATCATTTGTATATGCAAATAGAAAAATATGTTAATTAAAAAAAATTGGCTTTTCATGCAAAAATTATTTCTTATTTCTTCCTTTTGTTTTTAGAGTGAAATGTGATCCGTTTTTT
>NW_015607293.1:0-579 GCF_001515605.1 Sinocyclocheilus anshuiensis | reverse complement strand
GTAACACCGTTACATGTAACTAGTTACTCCCCAACACTGATGATACTCCTGGCTTCTTTAAGACAAGTTGCAGCATGGTCATTATCAGTAAAGTGTAAGATTATATGCATTTTAAAAGAATTATTACATGATATGCCAATTCATTCATTAATTTAAATAAATTATGCCTTTGCTGAAAAAGCCGTTAAATTAAGATAATTCAAAGTTCTCATTGTGGCAGACCAGTAAAGTGTTGAAGTGACAAGAAATGACTATGAAAGTCAAAATATTGTTATATTTCTATATCATTGAACTAGGGATGGGCGATCTGATGATTGTATATCGTGATCGTTCTTGAAGATGACTATGATCTACTTCTCAAGTGAATGTAGAGATTTTGATCTTTTGTCCTCATAATTTTAAAACTACAGTCAGGGCTGCTTCTGGTCAAATGGGTACCCTAAGCAGGATTGTATTGTTGTTCCCCCCTCCCTCAAATATTATGGAAGTAAAAAACTAAAAACACCTACTATAGGGGTCGAAATAGAACTTTATTATAAAAGTAAATAAATAAATAAATTGTATTATTTACAAATTACA
>NW_015607292.1:0-580 GCF_001515605.1 Sinocyclocheilus anshuiensis | reverse complement strand
TTTTTAACGGGGAAAAGAAGGACCAGTTTTCTTCCCGATCAGGCCTCGGGTGGTGAATTAACTTCATTTCCATTTAAAGAAAAATAATGAATTAAACTAAGGAGGCTAACACAAGACTTGCTGTGAGTGGAGTGGTCAGAACTTCAGGGTTTTTTTTATCGCGCGAGACAGGAGCGACAGAGCGGAGGGGAAGAGATGTAGGGGTGGGGTGACTGGGGTGAGTCGGTCAATTTAATTCCTGACGATCTAAAAGAGGTCAGGATCATTTCATATAGCCCTGGCTGAGCAGATCATTACCAGTCACAAATCGGTTCGTTACATGGCGAGGATTTATAGCTAAGTAAATAGGGAGCCGTCATAAGTTCTGAAAATAGCGTGTTGGCCCGGCGATAATAGCTAAAGGACGGTTTAATAGAGTTCGGCATTTATTCGTTATCTGTATGTGGACAGAGACTGAATTGGCGTTATCGCTCTTTTTTTAATAATGTGGTGGTCTACCATTGCACTTTTTTCCTCAGCATCCCTCCCCCTACCCTTTCCACCCGAAACACACACATTTTTACCACACACGTTCTTGTGT
>NW_015607291.1:0-580 GCF_001515605.1 Sinocyclocheilus anshuiensis | reverse complement strand
AAAAAAAAACATCACTTAAAAAAATATATAAAATAAAAAAAAATACATAAAAAAAAAAAAAACTGCAAAAATATTGAATATGTTACAGAGGCCAGGCAAGATTAAGGAAACATATGCATGTTTTAAAAAATGATTTTTTCCCCCCTTCTTTAATCACAAATTACTGTATTATACATCATTTGCCATATAAAAAAAAAATCCACCTACTTCAACTTTAAAAACTTATTATATATAAAAACTTATAATATAATCAAATTGGCTGTGCAAGTCATTTCAACATAGATGATATTAAAGAAGGGTCTACATTTGCAGAATAAATTTTCATTTGCCAAAATGTTTTCTTCTTTCCAAGACATTAACTTTGTCACAAAAGCTGAGTCTGTACTCATGTAAAATGCTCTTTTGCATGATCAATTTATGATTTTGCCAGAATTGTGTGAAAAATATAACTCCATAGAGAACTGTATCTCTATGGAGTGCACTTCGGTTGGCAATCTTTATCTTGTGTTCATCTTCATGTTTGTTCCAATTTCATCACTTTCTATCCTACAGCCCTTTTTTTCCAATGCTGAGAGCAAAC
>NW_015607290.1:0-579 GCF_001515605.1 Sinocyclocheilus anshuiensis | reverse complement strand
TCCCGAAGCGTCCTCCGACGCAGCTCGAGTTCCTGAAGAGGAATCAGCCTTGGTGTGCATAAGAGACTTCTGTCAAAAGCATTTAAAAATTCTCACCAACCCTAAACGTTTGAACGGGAGTGCAAGTAAACTCAAGTAGTTGGTTAAAAAATGAACAGTCTGTGATAAAATAAAGAATCAGGAAAAAAAATTACAAGCAATGGAACCAATAAAATAGGACAAAGATGAAAATAATGTGCAAAATAAATATACTGAAATTACTGGCATAGTCATTCGTCATTTTTATTTTATTTTTATTTTTTTTATTGAGGGTTTATTAAAGTTACTAAAGTTATCCATCCAAGAGCAGTGAGACTAAACTTGTTTTATCGCTAATACTATAGTTTGATTGATATTGAATAACTATGTGAATGACGGCTATTAGACTTCATTTACACTGTAAGACCTAAGGCACAGATGCTCTATTTTGAGCATTTTTCAGAGTATGAATACACATATAAGCGGCCACATATCAGACAGCATCAGATTGACATGGTATATGGTACACTTTGGTGTCCTGTTACTGAAGCATTAGAGGCA
>NW_015607289.1:0-579 GCF_001515605.1 Sinocyclocheilus anshuiensis | reverse complement strand
TGGGGCAATCTTTGAAGAAACATCCCAAAGTGGCACCAACCCTGTCACAGTACGAACACACCTACAACAACCAAACACAACAGCAGTTTACAGCTTCAGAAGATTCAAAGGCAGTGTAATTATATATATAACTATAATAGTCAGATAATAGTTTTTATATGAAATAGAGAGACAAAAATCTCACAGCATCTGTCAAGCACATGTCCATTCACATATTTAACCAAAAACCAAAAAGAAACTTACGGAAGAGGATTAGGGCCAAGTGTGTTTGAGTGTAATTAAAATAAAAGAAAAAATATATAAAAATATGTATTTTAAGCTTATAAAGAAACAATGTCACAAAAAAAACAAAAACAAAAAACACGATCATAAAAATCAGCTTTCACTTTCGTAACACAATATATAAATTATTTTGATATGACCCAGACATTTCTTCATTAGGTTCACTCTGACAGGGGAAGAAAAAGACTTACTGTTTCTTGCGCAAGCCGGATGGCTTCCTCCAATCCGTAGAGTTTCCCTTTAACCAAAAAGATGCCTGCAGTCCAAATGCTACAGTCCTCATGTATCCAGTGCTCA
>NW_015607288.1:0-579 GCF_001515605.1 Sinocyclocheilus anshuiensis | reverse complement strand
GTGCTGGGGGGCGCCCAGGACCAGGGTTGAGAAACACTGATATAGAACAATAATTCTCAGCTCTTAAAACTGCACAGCCCGTGAAAACCTATAAATGTGGAACACAGCCACTTTGTAGGCTTCACTTCCTGCATTCCTTTCCCCCTGACCTCTACAGAAAATTAAAGTTTCCACCAAAACACACACCTTCACTTCAACAAGCATGAAACTGCTTGCATCACACTTGTATGGAAAACAGTAAATACTGTGTAGATGGTTTTCAGCACAGTGACTAAAACTCACGAGCTGTTTAATGCATTACATGCACTGCAATTCCTAAACTAAACATCCACAAACATGCACTATTGCATTTCAAGGAAAAGAAAAACAGATTATCATTACCTGGGCCAGACATGAAGACAGATCTGAGATTTTCAGAGCCAACGTCTGCCTATCAGCACCACGATCACTATGTGGGTGAAGACAATGTGGGGAAGTTGTGTTTGCGCTGGAAACAAGCAGAACAGGTCCAAAAAGAACTTAAGTTCAGCTTCAAATGAAAAGACCCATGTTTAAATGTCCAGGCAGCATTTTAAAAGA
>NW_015607287.1:0-579 GCF_001515605.1 Sinocyclocheilus anshuiensis | reverse complement strand
ACTGTTCTGTTTTTGCTCTAAATTTTGAAATGATTCAATCTAATTAGCATCAAAAACGTCTCGTACTATATGTAGCATGTTTGTTTGTATCGTGATTTTAAAATGCAGTGGTTCTGCAACTGTTTCATGCAATCGTATTCATATAAGGCACAGTCAGGGAAAAACCATGATAAACCGTGAAGCTGTCAGAATCCTTAAAAAAAACAAAAAAACATACGATACAGATTTTTGGTCAAACTGCCCAGCACTAGCTAAGTGGTCTATAAGGTAGTGCTATTGGTTTTCAGCAACTAGATTTGATCCTGTAGCACAAACATTTCAAAAAGCACCTCCTTTATATTTGTTTAGAACTGTTTTGGCTTGCAAACAGTGCTTGATATATGCATATTTCACTCCTGATTCAGATGAGACGACTTTTTTAATTGGAGAAAGCAATATTATGAATAAAGGACTCATATTTTTGCCAAAAGCAATGATTTAAAGTTATAACACCTTGATGGATTTGTTTCTTATAAACAGGCAGCTTTTCACTTTAGAAGATGTTAACTGGTGGACTGGAGTGGTGTGGATTACTTGTGG